>NC_061844.1:10681838-10691838 GCF_019202785.1 Penaeus chinensis
TTATACTTTGTAGGGTAAACTATTATATTTTACGATATGGAAATATAAAGACTTCATTTAAAACTAATAAAATAAAGTATCATCTTTCTAGAAAGTAATTAAGTACTTTTATATTACATAGTTAAAGACAAAAACTGAGGTATATATAAGTAATACATATGCATAAAGACCAAGTGATGTATACACAGGGTGGTTTCTAGACGAATTTTTGGGTCATTCTAACTTCACATCCCTTGTGCTCATTACTTGTGTGTATGGGTGTGTGGGTGGGTGGGTGGGTGGATGTGTATACGTATAAAGTTCCTGTTTTATCATGACCAGTGATTGCGGCTGCCTCACATAGATAATCAAAGACTATAGTTTTATGTAGTGTTTACTCTTTTTTTTCAGTTTGCATTCTATATCGAGTTTGCTTTTTATGTTCAGTTTGCTTGTATGTTCAGTTTGCTTTTATGTTATCTGTGCTGCGTGTGCATGTGTTGATCTTTTATCCCATCCTTAGTTTCCCCCTTATCTCAGTTTACCGTTTTCTGCAACATTTCTTATACTAATGCCTTTCATTATTTTATCTCAGACCCGCAGCTCTCTTCTACACCAGGGTAGCCCTTGTGGCTTTGACCCCTGGGTAGGGAGGCCCAGTAGTCTGGGGCGTCATTTGGGCGCACTTTTTCTTTGGTCCTGAAATCTTTTCCTTATAATGTGACTTTCCTGAGCCTACCGGAGTTCCTCGTGAACTCCCGTATTCGCTTGGGGGGTGGGCATTGAATTACCGTCCTTCGCCTAGGCAAGTTCGGCGGTAAGGAAGTGTCCCACACATAACTCGATCCCTCTGTGGTACTGGAGAACGCAACCAGGCTTCCACTGGGGGGGGAGAGGACGAAATACTGATCCACTCTCTTAGCTATTGCAGTTAGGTTGATAACAACAGTTAAGAGGTTTTTTGTCCCTTCAGGACTACGACTTTGAGCAAAGGGGTCGGACCTGGTCCGATACCCAGTATGAGTGATACCCCGGCTACCCCTTCTCCTCCTAAAGGAGGAGGGGCGACTAAAGACCCTTCTACGACTAATCTGATGACGAACAATGGTACCCCCACTAATGACAAGACGAGACGACCACTTTTCACAATCCCCACCCAGAATGCAAGGTTCGCGAATGTAAAATGCGTGAATGAAAATCAGTCGCTTTTGAACGTGAACCCCTTTATCATCAAAAAGGTCCTTGATGGTCAAGTGGACGGCGACTTTGTTTTTGTAAAAAAATTGCGAGATGGAAGCCTCCTTGTTAAAGTACAATACAACTCCCAGATTAAGGATTTACTTAAGCTGACGCAAATTCATGATCTTCGAGTTAAAGTAACTATCCCTATTGGCCCAAATACCTGTAAGGGAGTAATCTTTCACAGGGATTTGAGGGCGATGGATGAAAGTGAAATTCTTGAGAGCATGAAGGACCAAGACGTAGTGGACGTTCATTGTATGACGAAGAAGGACGGGAATGTACGAACGAAAACTGGACTGTGTTTTTTTACCTTTGCTTTGAATAAAATCCCTGAATATGTCAATGTCGGTTATGAACGTGTTCAAGTAAGACCTTATGTCCAAAAACCAATGCATTGTAATAGATGCCAAAAAATCGGACACACTTCATTAAGATGTATTGACAAAGATTCATCTAAATTTGTTTGCCGTAAATGTGCTGAAGCCCATGACACCATCACATGTACTAGCAAAATTTCTAAATGTGCTAACTGTGAAGGTCCCCACCATTCAGGATCTGCCGAGTGCAGCATCCTGAAGAAGGAGACTGAAACATTGGCATATATGAGAAAGCATGAAGTTAGTTATACTGAAGCTAAGAGGAAAGTGGAAAGTTTGACACACAAACCTGATACTTCCTATGCTGCAGCAGTAACTAGCAACACCCCTAGTGCAAGTGATGTCAGTCAGCAGCTTGCAGCCAAGGATAAAGAAATTAATGAACTAAAACAAACGGTTAAGGAATTGAACATTAAAGTTTATCAGTTGACTAAATTGGTCGATCAAATGGCTGCATCAACCCAGCCAAAACATCTTAAGGAAGCTGATACTGAATCACAGTCCGGAGCGCACCTTCCCGTCCGGGTTACTCCTGTGAGGACTTCGTCTGGCTCGCGATCGGTTTCTCGAGAGAGAAGCAGGTCGCAGTCTGTCAGTCGTCTCCCTCGCCAGGAGGTGCAGGACATGGAGGCTTCTGTCTCCAAACCGTCCCGTGAGAGGTCCCCGGGAAGCGAGGGAGAGGAGGCGCCTCCCTCCCATAAAAAGAAAATAAAAACAGGTGGACAAGGCACTTCCAAACCCCATAAAACGTAATCATCGCGTCAACCATTATACAATGGAACTGTCGAAGTATTAGATCTAAAGTAAACGACCTTAAATTATTAGCCTCGTCCTATGCTCCCGATATTATAGTTCTCCAAGAAACTCATTTGACAAACCTCGTCTCTGACGCTCAGGAACTACCATTTATGTCGGAAGGATCGTGAGGGTAGGGGTGGAGGCGGAGTCGCCATGTACATCCACCAAAGCCTCCCTTTTACAGAAGTGACTATTGATTCTACTTTGGAGTTTGTCGCATGCAAAGTAAAAATTAATGGCACGTATCTGGCTATATGTTCAGTTTACTGTCCGCCTGATAAAGTGATAATCTATGATGAGCTTTTTGCTCTTCAAGAACGTCTGCCACAAAATAAAGTAATTTTAGGTGATTTTAATGCTCATCATACGTTATGGGGTTCCCTACGGGTGGATGGTAGAGGTGAGCAAGTAGTTAAGTTGATTAACGAGTCTGATTTAGTCCTTCTGAATGATGGTAGTCCCACGCGGGTGGACGATAATACCGGGAATTTGAGCTTTATAGACATATCACTGGTCTCATCATCAGTAGCAGCCAAGTGCCTGTGGCACACCATTGGCGACTCGTTGGGAAGCGATCATCTTCCTATCTTGATTAAATATTCATGCGACACAGTGAGAACGCCTTCAGCGCCTAAATTTAACGTAAAAAAAGCAGACTGGGTCGCCTTCACAAGGAGCGTCAAGCTCGAACTTGTTGGAGAAACCATTGATGATAAAGTAAGCAATATTCAGAATTCGATTTTAGAAGCAGCTTTGCTATCCATTCCTAAAACTTCGACAGATAGCGTTAAGCATAGAGTTCCATGGTGGACACCAGATTGCCACAGGGCGCTGTGCCGACGCAATAAGGCCTACAGGCTTTTCCAAAATAACATCACTAATGGGAACTTTTGCAATTACAAACAAGCAAGAGCTAGGGCTCGTAGAGTAATAAGACAAGCAAAAAGAGACTCCTGGCGGAGCTTTGTCTCTACAATAAATAGCAATACCAAAATATTAGAGGTTTGGTCCACTATTAATAAAATCAATAAGAAAAAAACATCATTCAAAATTAACAACATCATAGAAGAGGGTAATAATTTAGATTCACCTAGAGACATCTCTAATGCACTCGCCAGGCAGTTCTCTCATACAAGCAGCTCGGCAAACTACCATCACGCATTCCTGCCCATCAAGGAAGCGGCTGAGCTGCAACCAATTCACTTTGCCACAGGAGATGACTTTGATTACAATAAAGATCTAACAATGGATGAGCTTGTCCGAGCCCTAGAAGCCTGTAGAGGAACATCCCCAGGCCCCGATGAGATTCGATATGAGATGATGAAGCATCTTAATCATGATGACATGATTAAGTTGCTAGAAGTGTACAATGAAATTTGGAAAAGCCACACTTTTCCAAACTCATGGCACTTCGCCCACATCATTCCCATATTGAAAGGAGGGGGTAATCCCAGATTTGCCATCTCCTACCGCCCAATTGCGTTGACAAGTTGCTTATGCAAGGTCATGGAAAAAATTGTTAATAGTAGGCTATTGCATTTTTTAAATTCCAGTAATTTGCTAGTTGACGAGCAGTGCGGCTTCCGAAAGGGACGCCAAACTCTCGATCAACTAGTAAAGCTGGAAAGTCATATTCAAGAGGCAATTGCCAAAAAAGATTTTTTGATTTCAGTATTTTTAGATATAGAAAAAGCCTACGACATGACATGGCGATATGGCCTACTCAGAAAACTTTATGCTTTCGGATTACGTGGAAACTTGCCTTGTTTTATTCAAAATTTTATTTCTGACAGAACGTTTTCTGTCAAATTGTTTTCTGACAATGTCACTTTTTCGGACATTTTTGTCCAGGCAAACGGGGTCCCGCAAGGAAGTATCTTGTCACCTACATTATTTCTATGTATGATTAATGACATCTTACCAGCTCCTCCTCGGAATCTTAAATACTCACTGTACGCTGATGACTGTGCATTATGGCACTCCAGCAATAATGCAGAATTGTCAGCAAATCGCATCCAATTGGCACTGGATATGATTCATAACTGGGGCCTCCAGTGGGGTTTTAAGTTTTCCATTAGAAAGAGTATTGGGGTGATTTTTTCACATAGGAGGAAGACGAACATCAGGCTAACTCTAGACAACCACCCAATACCTATTCAAAATTCTGCAAGATTTCTTGGGCTACTTTTTGATAGTAGACTCAATTGGAAAGACCACATTGGTCAGTTAAAGAATAAATGTCAAAGAGCACTAAATTTATTAAAGTGCATTTCTGGTAATAAATGGGGAGCTGATAGACAGTCTTTGCTAATGGTATATAAAGCCCTGATTAGGTCTAAAGTAGACTATGGGTCAATCGTGTATGGTTCGGCATTGTAAGGCTTTCTATCGAGGGGAAGTCCGAAATATCATCCCCCAAGCGGAGGATGGCGGCTTAGGGCCGAAAGGAGAGAGGGGGCCCATTCACTTCCCCTGTGTGGAGACTATGTCCCATGCCCCAGGTACACATCCCTTAGAAAATGGGTCTGGCTATGTTGTTCTTGACATCAATAAAAGAGTAATACAAAGCACCACAGTTAATAAAAGTATAAATACGATAAAAAAAACTTTCTGAAGGAACGGATACATAAAATTACTTGAACTTAAAAAAATGAATGGGGTATCTCTGGCTGGTGCTGGCCAATAAAACTTAGTAAAACCTGTGTTAGCTTAAATGCCCACATCCAGCACTGTCCTAACTGGCATGTAAAAATGGCTCAAACACAACCTTGTTCTTGCTGCTCCAGCGACGCCGCAGTAAAGGGTAATCCAGGGGTACACTCAAACACCGAGTCCAGAGACAACTTCCTTTAGATTTATTTCGCAGGTGTATTTATACAGGTTTGTTGCCACAGTGACGTGGCCTGTTATTTGAACAGGATAAAAAGTAAATAATTAAGAATACATTTTAAACACTGAAATATTAACAATAGACACTAATAAAACAAAAAAAGCAATCAGGTGAAAAACCTACTAAAAAAAAGGAACATTGAAAGATTAACGTGATGTTAAAAACACAGCAAGTAAGAAAAATAAAACTATACTCTTGATTATCAAAATAAAAGTCATAACACGGTAAAAGTCATTCGTAAAATATTCCCTATCCCGAGTATCCCCTGTGAGCCCCCATTAATAAGTAAAAAGAACAATTAAGGGGGTGACGTGGCAAGTTTTACATATATAAAAAAAGAATCTAAAGTCATAAAACAGTTACCCAAGACTAATAAAAATTATTAATTATAAAACCAGGGATTTAAGCAAGTTTTAAAATGATAAAAACAAAATAACGTAAAATGAAAATAGTAGGGAAAAAGGGGAGGGGTTTGGTACTAAAACAAATGATAAAAGCGTCGAAATCATTAAGAATTGAAATTAGTTTATAAGAGAATGAGCAAGATATTAAGATCCCCATCTACCCTTAAAAGACCGAATAATATAAAATAACACGGTAAAAACACGTAAAATAAGTCACCTCACTAAATCGAAGCATTGAAGCTCAAAAAGGAAAACTCGGGAAATTACAGATATAAGTTTTATTTATACACTTCATTAAATACAAAGTCTAGCAGTATCAGTGTATCCGTGTTGTGTGTGAAGGAATCATCTCCAGCGTGCTTGAGCGCCACCCGCTGGATTACCCAAGTTCGGGATTCAGGATTCGGGATTCGGGATTCGGGGTTCAGGATTCAGGATTCAGGGTTCGGGATTCGGGGTTCGGGATTCGGGGTTCAGATATCAAGGGTGTCAAGGGGATAGGTAGGGTACTAGGGTAGGGGGTAGAGGGTAGGTGTGAGGACGAAAGCTTAAGGAAAAGGACTAAAATGAGAGAAATTAAAGGACAGAGAGATGGAAATGAAAGAAATGAGGAAATGAAAGAAATTAGTAAGGTCAACGGGGGAATAGAAAGAGTAGAAAGCGAGGAGACTAGTATGGGGGATAGAAAGATACAGAAGAACGTAGATCAAAGTAGAAGAGAAGAGAAATGAACGAAAGGAGTGAAAGAGGAATGGGAGAAAACGAGAGTAAAGGATAAGATAGCATAACGAAGGAACGGGGAATGAGAAAAGATCAGTATGATATAAAGGAAGGAGGGACGCAAGATTAGGAAGGGGAAAGAGGAAAATGAAAGGAAAGGGAACGAGGAAATGAACGAGGAAGAAGTGAGAGCAAGAGAATGAAAGTATTTAGGAGAGACGAAGGATAGCAAGTAGAGTAAATAAGGTATGGGTGTCAGGATACGTGGAGAAAAGGGGGGAGAGAGGAGAGAGGAGAGGAGAGGAGAGGATAGGAGAAAGAGAGAGAGAGAGAGAGAGAGAGAAGGGGGAGGAAAAGGTTTGAGAAGAGGGTAAAGGGGGAGGCTAAAGCAAAAAGGAGGTAGGGGAGACTAAGGGAGATTAAGGGAAACAAGGGTGAGGAGGATAAGGGGGGGGGGGGAGGAGTTACGGTCCAGGATGGGGGGGGGGGGAAGAAGGGTCGGAGACCTCACAGCATCGAAAACAAGTTTGAAAGGATTGGATGCTGTGCAGAATGCTTGTTTGCGTGTGTGTCTTGGAGCCCTAAAATGTACTCGGATCGAGCGTCTTGAGGTGGAGTCAGGAGTACCTCCCCTCCGACTCAGACGCGGCCAGTTGGCACTGACCTATGCCGCAAAGGTGGCTCGAGACCCGAGCCACCCTAATGGCAATGGAGGCACTAGGCCCTTTGCCACGAGACTCCACGACCTCGTCGAGAAAGTCGGTATAGATCTCTCTACCATCGATACCCTGGTTCAGTCAAATATAGCGCCACGGGAAACACCCAATTTTTCTATTATGGAAGCCTGGCTTCCATCAGCCAAGGCCATGGCGCCGGAGGGTGAGGTACGCCAGAGGTTCAGAGAGATCCTTATTAAACATCTATCATTTTTTCATATATATACCGACGGCTCCAAGACAGATGAGTGTGTAGGTGCGGGTGTATGGTCGACTGAATGTGAACTAAAGTTTAGACTGCCGAATCATACATCGATTTTTCTTGCGGAACTTTTTGTCATTGATAAAGCTATTGATTTTGCACTATCGACGACCCACGATAGAATAGTTATTTTTTCAGATTCATTAAGTTCACTTAAAGCTATTAAATCCTTAGATACCACTAAAAATGAATTGCTGGGTAATATCATTCGTAAATTACACGGTGCCAACAAATCAATCAAACTAATATGGGTACCAGGTCACTCTGGTATCCATGGTAATGAACAGGCTGACAAACTAGCCGGGTCAACTGGCGATCTGGACACTACCATAGTTCGTACAGATCTCAGGTGTTTTGTGTCTCTTATAAAAGCAAAAATACATCTCCTGTGGCAAAGTGAGTGGACCAACCTCCAACTCGCACACAAAATAAGACAAACAATAGACCTGTGGGAGACATCCCACAGGAAAGATAGAAGGGAGTAGGTGGTGTTGGCCCGGCTCAGGGTCAACTCCTCAAAATATACCCACCTCACTCCCTACATTGAAAAAAAATTACCCCCCACAATGCCAAATATGCAATACCACCATAACAATAAACCACATCTTAACATCATGCCAAAAATACAATAATCAACGAAACCACATCACAAATTATTTCAGAATTAAAAACAAAGATCTAACAATATCCAATCTTCTTTCAAACTATGAAAAAATAATAAATAAAGTAATCGCTTTTTTAAGGGAGATAAAACTTTATGACCTTATATAGATTGACAGAATAAATAGGATCCATTGGCTTAATAACCTTGGCCACATGCCGCTGGTTGATAGCCAAGAAATCCAACAAAGAAAGAAAGAAAGAACTCGGCCGCTTTTTCTTTCCCTTGCCTCGAGAAGCTTGCTTTACCTTCTTTCTGTTTTAATTTCTATTTTTTATTTATTTATTTAATAATTAATATCGTTTTTTTTTTTTTTTTTGCCGTGTGATCGAGGAGCAGGGAAGAGTGACCAACATTACGGCACGTTTTCTGTATTCAGCGGGATTACACAGAGAACGAAAATTCCAAGGGAGACAAAAGTAAAATTTGACTTCCCATTAACGAAACCGCTACATGCTTCTTTTCAGAACACCTTTTATCGTAATGGAATCAGTGACTTTACAGTTATGTGAAAACAATATACAAAGATTTTTTTACTTCGTTAAACAACATACAAGGATTATTTTATTTTGTTTAATCAAAGAACCTTAGCTTACTTATGAAATGCTGCACCGAGGGAAAAACGAACGTGTTAATTTTCCCAGAATAAGTCAAGGGTAGGAGGGATAAATACATTGTTGTGTTGTTGTAAACACAAATTTGTTAGAAAAAAAATCGTCAATAATGTAAAATCTCTGTCTGTTCAAAAGATATTTGTTTTATTTCAAATTATCTATCATAAGATTAAATCTCTTGAATTTGTATTAGGTGTTTCAAGGAAAGAATGAACTACGTAAAGGCCGGTTTGACGTTAAACGCTAGCTTCACTCTCCCAGAGCGAATTACAAGGTGAAAAGAAAAAAGTGCACACGATGCTGATAAAATTGGTAAATTCAGTAGCGTTTTCGAGCAGTCCTAGGCGGTCAAGGTGCTGCAGGAGGACGTGCTGCGGGCCGCTGTTGTTGCCAGACAAGGCAAGAAATATGAATTCAAAATGATAAAAATCGTAAAATAAGCGAAGCAAAACGAAAATAGGTGGAACAATAGGAGAACATATGTACAAACTAAAAGACCGAAAAACGTACAACTAAACCAGCAATTACGGTCACAGGATTACACCGTAAATAACTGTGTGGCTGTTGAGTTGTTGTTTAACTCTGGTTTCATCTTATGAATAAACAGGGATTCCGAGATTAGGAGGTCGAGTCTGTTGGAGGGGTGGTTTCCGTGTGTGAATGTTGGCGTATTGCAAAGAACGCCGGTTTGCTCAGAGGTAGACCTGTACCTATGGACTCTCCCATATGTTCAAGGACTCTATGCTTGAACCAACGTGTTGTTGATCCAATATTATGAAGATATATAATTTAAATATGCATATATATTTACATTTATGTCTATATGAATAAAGCTATATAATATATACGTATATATTTATGTATGTATATATGTATATATATGTATATATTTATGTATGTATATATGTATATATATGTATATATATACATATATAAGCATATATATGTATATTATATCATATATACCCACTTATATATATTTATATATATGTATATTATATTATATATACACATACATGTATATTTATATATATCATATAATATATAAATATATATATATGTACTTATATACTTATATACATATACATATATATAGATATACACATATAAGCATATACATGTATATACATATATACATATACACATATATATATTGGTAGAATATACATAAATATATATATATATATATATATATATATATAAATGATATATATATATATATAAATATATATAGATATATATATTTTATATAATGTATATATGCATATGTATGTGAAATATTTATCCATCTATCTATCTATATATGTATATATATAATCTGTATATATATCTATATA
>NC_061844.1:10741838-10744338 GCF_019202785.1 Penaeus chinensis
GCGAATGTATCTGCATCAGGTTCTTCCCTCGGAGCCATGTTAGATATCATCGGTCCAACTACTATGCTTAGTCGGTGAACCAGATCATACACGTGAGGGCCAAGATAGTAAGAAAAAAGAAAGGCAACTGACAGAGAGGATATTAAGTGTTACTAGTCTTTTTTTATATAAAAAATGCAATTTTAATGCTAGTTTTGAATTTGTTTTCGTCTCTTTTCACAAAGATAACGAAGAAAATGAAAGAGAGAGAAAACAGTGACCGCAAGGATCTGCTTAAGCTACAAGTCGTCTGTGATAGATATAGGAGAAGATAAGGGATAGTAATCCGTGAGGATCTACAAACATACATACATACATACATACATATCCACACACACACACACACACTGTGACATTCAATATCTATTTAAGGACAGGCCCGGGCAGCTGGTTGACCTGACCTTACTCCAGAATAACAGGAAGCGCCTCGAGGGAAACACCCGGCGCCCTGGTCAAAGGAGGGCGCGCCCCACGCCACCCACCAGTACTTAAGGCTCAGGATGACCCAGGTCAGACAGAGTCACTTGAGGGAGTTCCTGCCGACCGCTTGTCGGGTCAGGCTGGCTCCAGCCCCCCCCCCCCCACCCCCCCACCCCCTGCGGGCAGACCAAGCACTAAGCCTTACCAAGACTTGTATCCGTGTGAATATCTGTGTTGCTTACGCTTCTCAATAAAGGAGGTCAAGCCAACCGTCCTTTCACTACTCCTGCTAAACCATATGTTTAAGGCGTTTTAAATACCCTTTACATAAGGGGTGGAGGGTGGTAGTTGCGTCCTTTAGGCACGCAACAATGGACTCACAGTCTCCGAAATCTGGTTATCGCTCGGACCAGTCGCTCCCATACACGCAAAAGTCTTCAGAACCTGTTGTGAGTACATATTTGGGCCATTTTTCCTTTCTTTATCTTCCCCATAAATGTGTTAAGCTGTATGTGCACTTACGTTCACGCTGGTTTTGTTAGGTTAAAGTACTAATTAACAGCAAATGGTATGCTCTCCATTGATGACCTCAGATCACATTACAGTGTGATCAACGGTATGGGTTCAAACAACAGGAATATTGTTCCTTTATTACGTATTTGTTATTTTTTTCTCGTAATAAGAGAGTATATTGTTTCAACTGCAACGAATTTAGCACGTTCTTGATTTTACTGTTTACATGAACATCATATCATTATTCTTTCACACTACCCATTTCCCGTCTTGACCTGACCTCCGAGTGAAACATTTCAGTCACATCTGCGTGGGACAGGTGTGTGACCTGACCCCACTTTCACTCTGAGTGATTGACACGTGAAATGAATGTGAGAACCGCTGGTATTTCATGTATATTGTTTTCGAGACTTACATTATACGATAACACGTAGCATCCGTTGCATGTTCATTGGTGACACATTCTATCGGCGCTAGAACGGAGCTTGTAACGCGACTTACTTACATTTTTATATAGCCCCCTTATCATCGTGTCAGAATGACTGATTACTTGGGGTTCCGTATATGCCTAAAGATCAGCGCTTCGACGATAGTTCGTTCGGCAACTTTTTGAGCCGGTGTGACCCGCGGTTACGTATGTAAATAATGTAGGACTAGGGTTTAAGCTAGAATTGAGATTCCCTTATTAATCACATCCCGCTCATCCCCTTTGACGTCGCTGCCATGTTTGGGGTAAATCCCATCGATTTGTGATTCCCGTAGGGCATTGCATGAGCGCCCATCACAGACTCGCAGATAGAGTGGGTTATTAATATTTTCCCAGCTCATTTCACTTCATGAAATACGGCATTCTTGGGGTATAGACCCCCCCCCCCCCCCCGTCAATGAAGTCTGTATGCGCAGTTTGACATGTTACCTCGGCAGAATTTATTTTCCCCGAGAAGATTCGCTCGCGAATTTTTTTCACGTCACCATTCATTAGTGCGTCATTCTGTCGCATATCATTAAATGTTAAATTCAATGTAGTATTTGAAATAATTTTGTATTACTTCTATAGCTAGTTTAAATTTGGCACCCATGTCCGGACTGTGTGAGGTCACTTTCACTCTCATTAACTGTCACTCACACTCACACACACACACACACACACACACACACACACACACACACACACACACACACACACACACACACACACACACACTCTCACGCACTCCCGCGAGTTTGTCGTGATGTGTGACTTGTGACATACAGTTCTTCTCTGCGTTATGACAATTGGTTCAAGTAAATCTTTGCGGATGCCTTTGTCATTTCCCTTATTTACCCTCCTGTCTATCAGAGACGGTTAGCAGTTCAAGCTAGGTCTATGAGGACCGCTGTTACCGTCTCTCTCTCTTCTATTTTTTCCTTAACTTTGTGAAAATAAAACACAAAATGATAAAAAGACGAAGACGAAAATTCAACCATAAAAACTGCAAATTATATAAATAATCGGCTAGTGGCGCTTAACATCCCCTCTTCTCTGTTG
>NC_061844.1:10749338-10751838 GCF_019202785.1 Penaeus chinensis
ATATAAATTTATGAAGGAAAGCATATTAGAACCCTTAAGGAACGCATCTATATGTATCTTACTCTAAAAACACACTAAGATACATTGATGTCTTGGATGATTTAGTAGCGGCATAAAGTCAAAGACTTCACTCAGGTTTAAAAGGGGTAAGAGTATGTTGCAAAGGCAAAAATACTATCAAATTTTCCTCCCTCGTCCTTAAGAGCGATTTAAACAGAAAAAAACTATTTCCGAGAGACAGCAATTCACCTAACTGTCCGCCCTTACATACGTTGGTGGCATTTTTTTTTTTTTTTTTTTAAATCTCAGCACGTTTACGCTAAGGCTCACACAGAATTTTATCATGAGCAGCCTCTATTGCGTCAAAATACAGGGTCAAATACAGTCTCCTTTTTCAGGATTGAATATCATCACAACAATCAAAAGCCTAACAGCTGCGTCTTTCTAAGACTGAAAAGGAATTAGTCAGATCACTGCATAGCTTTGCTCTTGTGCCTCTTGAATATCTCCGGGACGCAGCTGCGAAGCGATTCTTTTACACGAAAAAAACTGTTCAAGAAAGGGGGAGCATTGGTAAAGGACATCGTCATGTGGAAAGAAATATTAAGACCACCTTTACGAACAATAATAAACAAAATATACACTGGCAATCACGTGCGCGCATGCACCACTGAGTAGTATATAACAGAGTGCTAAGACTGTAGAAGAGCAAAACTTTTCATCTGAACCAAGCATAAACACAATGGGGGAGAAAACTGCAACAGTACCAGACCAGTCCCTCTAAAAGAATATTCATACCAGCATTTATGCTCTTTGCATAAATGCTGGTAAACTCATGCCAATCTGTGTAAGTCAAGGTCTGCTTTATTCTCCCTCTCAAGAGTTGTCTGAAGAGTTCATTCCAGATGCGGCAAGGCAATAATAAAGCACGAAGACAACGGCAGCCCTGACATTGCATACTTGATTGCCCACTTTGGACCTGTAAGAGCGCTGAAATTCAACATTACCTTGAAGCAATTGAAGAGTGGCCATGATCACCATTTTGTCCTAGGTTTATATTGCGTCATAATTTAAGATCGTTTGAGTTACAACGCGAATCGCTTGCCTCCCTCTACAAGCAAATTGCGAATATGTTGTCGAAACCTCGTTCAGTAATATTCCCGGTAGAGGGCAGGGGTGTCGTGGAGCAATGATTATGTTTGTTTTCTGTAGACTTTTGCATCACCCACGATGCAAAAGTCAACATGAAAGTCGATGAACCGAAGTTAGAGGAAAAGGGCGATGTAGAAAACATGGAACAAATTCGAATTTCGAAATGTTTCGGCTGGGAAACGCACCGAAGCGTGTCGATATATATATTTTTTTTCTCATGTTTTGTTTTCTTGTGTATTTATTATAAATAAAACCAAATCTAAATGTGCCTATGTTTCACTCGTCCTGACGTATAAATGTGATGGGCATCATTTTTCTAATCAGTCTAGCATTTACTGTCATAGGGTCTGATAATCAATATTTATATTTAACAAGCAATAGTTCCAGATATATTTCCAGAAAACATAGCACACACATTTCAAAATATCTCACTGGTATCTAGTAGCAGCATCTGATTACTCTCTAGATTATGAAGTTGCTTCGGTCAACTTTTTATATCCGAAATGTTATTTGTTCATATCTGATTATGATTTTTCTTTTAGGGTTGTAAATGTATGCAATCTGGGGATAGTTCCCCCTCTTATAAAACTCGAAGCCATGAATTACGTGAGCCCGATTTAGCATACTGGGGAAAGTGGCAAACATACAGGTTTTAATAGAGAACCTAAATTAATTTGTATACAATAAAACAAACAAACAAACAAAGACAAGAATGATCTACTTGCCTATGACCAGAAAACAGATTGTTGTTGGGTCCTGACCACTCACTCTGACAGGAGAGAGTTTTCTTAAATCTGTTACATAAATGTTAAATTTTCACGTCGCATTGCTTGTATTTTAGATTTTAACAAGAATAAACGATCACTCTTTTTCGAACGCGTTTCCACAAAGAATGCGTCCAAACACGATCACGAACACCATCAGAGGGTAAACATAGTAAATAAGCCCCCGAGAAGCGTTGGCAGAGTAGATTTTATTTATTTGTATAAAGATATTATCACACCGCGTCGATTTTATTAAAATTCCATTACTATTCGCATTTCAGACCAGGACGGATATGCCGTTGTATTTGAGGAGGGACACTTTGCTACAGCTATTTTACATTTAAGACCGCGTCCAATCTTTTACTAGTCGTGGCCTCGCCAGATAAGTATCTTCTAGATAATGATTAGCCTGGGCTTGTTCATGAAGAAACCAGAAAGACGGAGAAGCATGTGAGAGAACGGGATGGCGAGCAGCGCCCGGTGGTAACCTCGCCCAAGAAAAAAGAAAAAATCTCTCGCTAAAGAAAAAGTCCTCTGAACCTGGCATACTCACGCAGAACATCGAAGAATTTCCAAATATTCAG
>NC_061844.1:10769338-10771838 GCF_019202785.1 Penaeus chinensis
AGGTGGAATCTCTCCACTACTCCCTGACTCTGTGGATTGTAAGCAGTCGATTTAAACTGTCGAATGCCCAGCAATTTTATCACTTTCTTAATTAAGTAAAACGTAAAATTAGATCCCTGGTGTGACTGCACCGCGGATGGCAGTCCTACTTGAGTGAAAAAATTAACAAGAGCCTTCACAACGTTCTTTGTAGTTATGCGTTTAAGGGGTATGGCCTCGGGGTACCGTGTGGCTGAATATGTAATAGTCAAAAGATAGATTTCCCCGTTTCGTCCTAAGCAAGAGAACAATAAAGTCAATAACGATCTTACTAAAAGATTCGCTAATCAATGGAATTTTGGAATGAATGGATACGGTGGATTGCCAGCGCCTGTTTACCTTTAACCTGTCAAATATGACATGTACTACAATATTTACTTATGTCAGTAGAAATGCTTAACTATTTTCCTATACGTCTTAGTAACTCCCAAATGTCCTGCAATATCATCGTGAGCAATGGCAAGCACGTGATCACGAAAGAAGTGAGGCAAAACAATTAGATGAATTATGTGCTAGGTATCGGTACTAGGAGTATGCATTAATACACCCGACTTCAGGTAAAAGTAATTTGGATACTCTTCCAACTGTGATTCATCAAAGAGACCAAAAAGTCCCTTTAAATGTACATCTACCCTTTGTTCTTCAATCAATTTACTCCTAGTTATGGATGATTCATTAGTACTTAAAATACCTTATACTTATACATAAATCTCCTTATACTCTCGCTCCAAGGAACCTTCAAAGAAATCCCTTTGTGAAAATCCCTCTTTAAAAATTTTAGTTTCAAAATCTATTACATCCACAATTCTGTGCCAGGGACGCCATTACTAATTGCACGACTTTTACTCTTTCTGCGAGTGACGGCACAGGCAGGTAAGAGTGAAGGGTGCTCTTTCTCTAACTCCCCTGTGTTCTTCTCGCTCGTGGGAAGAGGCGAGACCACAGGGTATTGTCGCATTTTGTCCCTTGCAAGATCGTTTCCTAGCAAGACTGAAATCCCATCAGTAGGTATCCTATCAACCACAGCTAATTTGACATAATCTGTTACCAACTCTGATGTCAGGTAAACTAAGCAAAAAATTACACCATCCACTCCTGTTACACTCACACCATCTCGCCTGTCGCACTTCATCCCGTAGCACGAGGATATTGACCTGCCGTGCATGCTCGGACAAACGACCATAACCAATAGTACCTGTGAATGCGAAGGGGCTGAATAAAGGATGTATAGATTCAAAGTATGGAATTTCAGAGGGTGTTGGGAAGTTAGAATTAAGTTTAACTTCAAAATGAGATGAGGATGCTGGAGAGGGAAAGTCTTTCATTATGTAAATATGTAACACATGCTCACGAGGGCATGTGTCTACCTGCCAATTTTGGGCACTCACTAATTTCATGATCAGCCACCTGTCAAAAGTTCCTTCACCTGGTCTTCTTATAGACATTCAGTACAGCTCTTTTGACATACTCATAATCCTTAACACAAGTAACATCAATAGCGGAGAACCCCTCTTGTGCTCTGCCAATGAAAACGCTATATATTATTATTTGCCAACTGTGCAAGTGAGCGGTCCGCTCGATTTGCGTAAAAAACATTCGGGCTCAGCTTCATTAAACTTTGGTACAAATTTAATTCTCATTAAGTTTAAATTGTGGGATATCGCCTAAACACTGAGTAAGCCTCAAACGCTCATTTTCAGTTTTAAGTTTCTCCTACTCAGTTTTACTTTTCTCCAATACATATCGGCCGGCAGACATTACATTGCCGTCACCATGAATTGCTGGAAACACCGATTCAGCGTCCTCTTTACTAATTACTTTAATTTTAATAAAATTATCGAAGACAAGGTCACGAATCATATGTTTACAAAATGAGGATTGAATAAAAAGTTTATGATAATTCTCCAACTCACTCCACTGGGCTTTGGTCAGATCCGCCAACGCTTGCGCCGAGGGGTGAGTTACAAAATCATCATCCGTGAACATTACGACGGACAAGAGAAATCTAGGTAATAAAAAAAAAAAAAAAAAAAAAAAAAAAAAAAAAAACAATGCTAACATCAAAATAAATAAACACTATTATTATATAATACAAAAGGTTATGTACAGCCAAATGACCCCGCCATCGAAATGCGGATAACAAAAGGGAGCCGTGAGAAATGCAATCACTCGCAAGAATCACTTTCAGCCACGAAGGAACATGAAAATCTCAAGCGAAGAAAGCAGTCCGGCAACAAGTAACTTTGGCTGGCAACGGAAATGCACGACAGCTAAACGGACTAATTACTCATATAAAGGCTTATGACACAGACTCTTAAGCAACTGCCATTAGAAAAGCACACGAATAAGTAAAGGATTCCGTCAATAAAAAGCTAATACGGCAAATGGGCAAACGTTCATAAATCCCGGTCAGGTCCCCATTTATTACGAATAAATGGGGACCTGTGCTTGTAAATATTTC
>NC_061844.1:10776838-10784338 GCF_019202785.1 Penaeus chinensis
CATACGAAGCAAAAGCTAAAGATGTTGATTATAACTGGAGTTCCTTGGCGGACGAGCTCAGGGTGGTTCATGATGCTGTCACCAGCACCTGAACTGTGTTAGATATGTTTCTAGGTGCCAGCAGGGAGGTGAGTGAGTCTCTTGAAGCGAATAGCTGCCGAACAAGTTAAAACACAAGATGGAAAATTTGCTCCTCTTGTGGAGAGCATAATAAGTATTGTCTACGATAGGAGTTTTTTTATGCTTGTCCAGGGCTTGTCAAGGCGAAGGATTGCTGAACATTTTTCCAAGAGCACAGGGTTTGGGCTAAACAAAATGAAGCTACTGATTATCGGAGGGAGGCAGTAAAGGAGGAGACTCTAAAAAAAAAAAAAAGTAGTAGGGGCGATAGCCAAGGAGGGGAGCAGGGTCCCTAAAGAAGAAAAGAATGTTGACGGTGGAAAGGTAGAAAGTCGAAATGAAACACTTGCACCGGAAATGTTAAACAAACAGGTCGAGGTTAGAAAGAAACCGGTGGATAAGACAGGAGATGAAGGAACAGACATAAATTTAAACAGGAATGTGACAAAGGATGGTTCTGTGACATGTGGTTACTGTTTAAGTCATGGCCACGGAACTGAGAAATGCCTGTTGTTGTCTGCTCGCATAGCAAGCTCTAGTGCTCATATAGGAAGGGGTTGTGCCAGACCTGCTAGGATATGTGGATATTGTCAGAAGACAGTTCATACCATGGATATATGTTTCCTTTTTTATCAAAAGCTAAGAGGAGTGTCAGGGACACGCCAAAAGATGGAAGCAGAGACTAAATGTTTTAACTGTGGAAAAAATGGCCATTTTGCGAGAAATTGTCCAGAGCCTTGGAGGCCAAAAACTGCTTAAAAAAATGCCCCGGATTTGCAGGATCCTGTCCCTGGAGGATAGTGAAGGGATGCTGTTATTTGATGTTTATCTTAGGGATAAGTGCATTACAGCGCTATTCGACACAGGTGCAGAAGTTTCCTTAATACATAGTGAAGTGCTGAGAGAGCTAAGTATGCCCTATAAGCAGGTTAGGAAATCTTTTCATTGGGGGAATGGGTCTTTCCTAAATCACAGAGGGGAGATAGATCTCACTTTTAATGTAGGTAAGATAAAGACTTCATTTCTGATCTTGGTGGTGGGTAACTGGGGTCTACCATGCCAGATGCTGATAGGAAACGATTTTGCGGACACACAAAGGGTTGTATATACAGCATGCCCTACTACCTTGTCCATTAATGGTGAGAATGTGAAGGTTAAGCGTAGTAATACAAAAATCTGTCACTTCCATGGCAACCGTAGGTCTGAAGGACCAAGACGGGGAAAGCTGCAGGGGCCCCTGTGAAGTTTTCCCGACTGGAAGAGGTGATTTAAATTATGCTACGGATGTGTGCTCTGAAAATGAGGTTCCTATAGACAATAACAAGGTTATTAATGGGAAAGTTACTTTAGTTAATAGCGGGGCTATAGATGAGGTTGCTATAGACTATAACAGGGTTATTAATGAAAAATTACTTTAGTTAATAGCGGGGCTAAAGATGAGGATGCTGTTGAGAATAACAGGAATATTAATGAGTATATTACTTTAGTTAATGGTAAGGCTGTAGATGAGGTTTCTATAGGGAATGGTAGGGTTATCAATACGATTTTTTTTTTATAGATAATAGTGCGCCTATAGATGTTAGTGGGGTTATCAATCAGAGGATTACATTAAATAATAGTGGGGCTATTGATGAGAAGTTGATAAGAGATAGTAGCGGGGCTACTGAGGTTTTTCCAGTAGAGGATCTAATAGTAGATGCAGATTCGTGTGAATCTTTTTGTGTTTTATTCAGGGACATTAGTATGAATAATTTAAATGGATCAAATAAGGTATTTATTCCTCGAGAGGATTTAGAGATAAGCTTAATGTAAGCCATTATCACTCCTATACCGTCATCAGATAGTGTCACGAAGTGGTTTCGGATACCATTTAAAACCGAGGGGAATACAGTAGTAGAAATTGGGCAGAATACGACTGTGGGAGAACTCGCGAAATTAGTAGACATATCTCCTGGTGAAGCCAGAAGGCAGGTAGTAGCAATTTTAAGAGCAACAGAAAAAAGTCTTGTCGATTATTAGAGGAAATAGACAAAATATTTGAACGAGGTTCAGAAGAGCACGGGGTGCTGGTAGACTTGTTTTGGATTTCCCAAAGGATGAGGATGAGGATCCTTTACCTATTTCAAATGAATACTTCCACGAAATAAAGGTTCTTGGTCCTCCAGTTTACAAGAAACCTTATCCCATCCCGTTGAAATACAGAGACGATATTAGGGCTCAGATTGAATCTATGTTGAGGGAAGGGATTATACAACCCTCACGTTCTCCTTACAATGTACCACTGGTGCCAGTACGAAAGAAAGATGGGGGGTGGCGGTTATGTCTTAACTTCAGAGCTCTTGATGAATGTATTGATTCTATCCTGCAAAGGCAAGGTAGGAGTCGTTTCTTCTCGTGTTTAGACCTCAGGCAGGGATATCATCAGATACCCCTGACCCAGGCTAGTCGAGAGAAAACAGCAATTTCCATTATGGATGGCCACTACGAATTTATGAGGTTGCTTTTTTCGTTGAAAGACACACCTGCTTTCCAGAGCATCATTAATCAGGTCCTGTCTGGTCTGATTGGGGATGTGGGTTTTGTTTATTAGGCCGACATCGTAATTTTGGGAGACATATGGGAAACTTACTGCAATAATATGAAACGAGTTTAAGGTCGTCTTTAGCAGAGTAATCTCTCTATCAAACTTGATAAATGTTTTTTTTTTTTAAGTTAGAAGTTGAGTATCTTGGACATGTGATTAGTGAAAAGGGTATTAAGCCACATAAGAAAAAGATTGAAGCCATGGAGGGATACCCACAACCTATAATTATGAAAAAGCTCCAGGCGTTTCTCGGTGCGACTAACTACTATTGCAAAGTTATAAGTAATTTTGCAGATATGTCGCGACCGTTAATTGACTTATCCAAAGGCTAAAGATGGGAAAACGAAACTAGCGTGGACACAGGAAGCAGTTGCGTACAATCTTGTCTGAGGATATAGTGTTAAAGTTCCCAGATTTTTCCCGTCCATTTGAATTAGTTACAGCCATTGGGGGAGCTCTCCAACAGGAGGATACTAATGGAACCCTTAAACCATTGTCTTACTTCAGTCGACAGTTATAAGGTGCCGAGTTATATTATTCTACTGCAAAAAGAGAGGCATTGGCGATAGTATATGGGCTAAAGATAAATAGAACACTGATCCAGTAATAGTTCATTCAGACCATAGGCCTCTCCGTTATCTTTTTTCTAGTAGAGATGGAAATGAAAGACTAGCTAGGTGGTGTATGTCGGCAAGGACAATCATCTAGCAGATGCACTGTCGCGAATCAGAGCAGCAGATCATCCGATAGATGATTTAGTTATCGGTGTTGTACCCGAGCTACTACATCTTATAAAGGGATAAATCGGCTTGATAGTCCGAGTTCAGAAATGGTAGATAGAAGTGGCAGCAGTTCACCATTGACCATTGATATATGGGGACAAGATAGATTACGAAATGCACAAGATGAAGACCCACTATGGGGTCGTGTTAAAAAATTATTTACGAGGTGAAAGTGACCTCACTAAAGATGAGTTTAAAGGGATTCCTGGGAAAATCGAGAATTATCAGGTACAACCAGATGGTATATTATATAATGTTTTAGATAAGCCTTTTAGAAAAGTCTTTCGAGTGGTGGTGCCAAAATTGTATCAGAGTACTGCTTTAAGGTTATGTCATTCGATTCCTGTTGCAGGGCATGGAGGTGTTTTGGTAACCTTAAAGAAATTGGAATTATTTGCATTTTTTCCAAACAAAGAAAAGGGTAAAGGATTAGAGTTCGTCCTGCGACAGATGTTTGCGCTGTAAGCCAGGCAAACATATCCCTGTTCCTCTCTCAAGGCCTTTTAAGCGTGTCTATATGGATATAGTGGGTAATATTCTTACAGTAGTAGATGCTTTGACAAAATACCTTGTTGCAATTCCATTAAAGTCTAAGGATTCATTAGAAGTCGCGAAGACATTAATGAATGGATTAATTTACAAAGAGGGGACTCTTTGTAAATAATTTCTGATGGGGGGAGGGGAGTTCGTAAACGAAGTATTTAAAACGCTAACAGAAGAATTTGGGATTGATAAACGAACTATTACTCCATATCATCCAGGCTCAAATGGACAAGTGGAAAGAGTAAATGGTACACTAAATAAAATATTACGTACGATGGTCTGGGACAACCCGTTGGTGTGGGCTCGAATGTTACCTATGACAGAGTTAACTTACAATACTGCTTACCAAAGAATGATAAAAGACACACCTTTTTTCACGCTAAAGCATCGGGACCCTCATTTTCCGTATATTTTATTTTCAAAGGACACAGCTCCTTGGTATAATGTGGAAGATTATTTGCAAGAGACAAGAGTCATGGGCTCAAAGATATTTAAAAGATGCAAAGAACATATTGAAGAAGATATCCATAGAAGGTCAAGGGATCGACCTTATGCCAAGGCTTCACAAATCATAGAAGGATGATTGAGCAAAAAGTTACAGCCGTTTTATTCAGGACCATATAGGGTAATAGAAGAAATCAGTGATGTTGTATTCAAAATCAAGAGAGTTACTGATGGGAAAGAACGATAAGAACAAAGAAGACAAAAATTAAGAAGAATTTGAGGATGACAATAGTTTGGAAACTTTGGAAAATCTAGAGAAATGTGTGGATTTGAGAAAAAAAAAAGGAAAATATTGTGCATATTACTTACGAATTAAGATGTAGTAGGATACAGATAAGATAATAACCAGGGGTTATATTTTAAAATATACATACAGTAAAAACAAAAACAATTATAAACTAACCAGAGGGCCATTTGCAAAATAACGGGGCTCTTCAGAATTTGATGTATAAAAGTCTTACAATTTCAGATGGTGGGGATGACCATACCCAGGATGGAGTCCGAAGACTCCCTTGCTCGTTCTGTACTGGTTTTCGTTCCTGTCAAGATAAAATAGGGAGAGTTTTTAGATCCCTTTTTGAAGATTGGACAAAAGTTAAATGAGACTGGGGATAGTTTAAAAAAGTTTGGGTTATCAGAGATGAACTATGCAAAGACAAATCGTAAGCCAGTGAAAAATGAAAGAATAGTGATTGCCGACACAATTGTCACAATAATTGACAATATGAGAAAGAATATAGACAATCATATGACAACAACTCGAGAATTTTTAGGTCAGTTCATCAAGGCCAACAGAAGCATTCTCTCTGGGATGGACTAAATTTGGTTAGCAATGTTGCAGGATTGATAATGGGAGGGATAACTAATCATCGTATAGGTATGTTGCACACCAAAATCATGGAATCTGATAAGATAAGAATAGCTATTGAAATGGCTGGGGTCAATACTAGCCTGTTAGATACTGCCATTATTCGGGAGGATGAAATAGCGAGGGTACTGGAGAGAATGGATGAAGCTATTGGGATCATAGATGTAGTGGTCACTGACTTGGGTCGGTTGAAACTGTTAGAGAAAATATTTTTGTGTAGTTCTGTCCTGGAGAACTACCTGGCTATTCTCTTAGGAGTAGAGGAAAACCAAAATTTAATTTTGGGAGGGTTACGGGAAGCAAACGTAGGTAGACTTTCGCCAAATATTATTGCCCCTGATGCACTCTTATCCATATTAAATTAACAAATGAAGAGAATTTACACACATATTACTTTTCCTCAAATTTAAAACTGCCTGGAAGTCCTTTAGGAAATTTGATGGTATATCTGACCTTCCCTTTACCAGGCCACCAAATGGATGCTTTTCTGGTCCATGCCTTCCCCAGACCCATCTTGAACTCTACGGCTTTTATCCATACCCAGATTTCTGCCGCTGCCCTTATTGTTGCAGAGGCCAGGGACCTGTTTGTGGAGAAGAGGGACTTTATTGACTGCAATTTTAGACGGGATGAAGTGTCTGTCTGGCTAATGCTGCCCTCCTGCATATCCGCGGCTTTTTTTTTGACGAGGAGGAAGCAAAAAACTACTGCAGAGATGAGGTACTAGACGACGCTTTCCCACCTGTTGTCATCCGCTCAGGCAAAGAATGGATTATGTCACTTCCTAGAGAAGAAAATCTGGTCTTCGACTGTGTAAACCAAGGGAAATTTAATAAACTTGTGACAAAGTCCAGGGAGGTGCTTAAGATAGACACTGGTTGCGGAGTGTCAGCAAACACTTTCATTTTACCAGCTCTGTCAACCTCCCTGGCACAAACGACATTGGAAGTTACGTCCGAGATTCGCTGGCAAGAAATATCTCATGTGGATGAACTCTTAGAGAAGGAGATCATAGAAGAACCTACACTAAGAGATTCTGGTCACTGAGCCTCCTTACCATCACGAATGGACGCTTCGCTCTTGGGTGCGAACATATGCAGAACAAACAAAAACTGGGTTCTCACAACGGTGAACACTTTATATATAGTTGAAAAATTGTGTGTTAAGTTATATCGGGGGGCAAAAAGGAACTATGCTGTGCGTATTGTGACAGAAGAAACAGAAGTATATTAAATGTTATCCTCTCCCCTAAGTGTCACAGAAGTATATGAAACTCGAACTTTTGGTATCGGTGTGAGCTACATAGCTCACAACAGGAGATGTAAGGCCCCTCCTGCCTCTCGATAGGCCTACAGGTCACCTGTGGGCAAGGTGTAGTACCTGTATGCCCCCCGTGCAGGGTTACTGCGTGTATTAGAAGTCTGTGACTAAGAACTGTATAGCATCCTGGGGACAGGCTCTTACTGAGGGGGGAGGGATGTGGAAGATTAGGAATCTTCCATGAGCGTAAGAAAAGAAAGGAAAATCACGAGTGCTGGGCACAAGTGGCAAACACCGTGATGAGGGGACATCGTACGATGCACGATCTCGTGATGATTGATGTTTGTGAGGGAGCGACCAGCTTGCAGACCCCGGGTCGCTTCCCTATTCGTCTGTGGAACGCGGTTCAAGAGAGATCTACGGAGAAACCATGGCCAGACACTCTGGCCATATTTTGGTAAGCAGAGCTTGTTAGTTATCATTATCGAGATTTTAAAGAACGTTCCGTTTGAATATAGAAATGATCATTTCAAGAGAATGCTGTGGTGGAGGCGATCATATTTTAATAGAAATCTAATAATATTTGGATTTATCTAGATATATATATATATATATATATATATATATATATATATATTTGTATGTATGTAAATGTGTGTTAACATTGTAAATAATGTCATCAGAGACTTTTTACATTGAGATGTTAAATTACATTATTTTTTTAACAATATACATAGCTGTAATTTATTTTTAATGTGAGTGAAGACGCGCGTGTGTAAGCGTTAAAGGTCAAATGCTGTGTGATACTGCCGCTCGATGGACGCAAATATGGAATGTGA
>NC_061844.1:10819338-10831838 GCF_019202785.1 Penaeus chinensis
GGGTCAACACTGGTGGTACCATCGATGATGGTATTAGCAGCACCGATAGCTGTAGTCATAATACTATACATACCGGCAGCTGTACCTTGCATTTCCCTTCTTGAGCTGCAATATTAATCACTGTGTATACCACGGAATATCAATACATGGTCGGCCAAAAACGATATCTGTGAACAGGAATATGTAGCATAGAACATACTTCACATATTTACAGACTATCATAACTAATATGACAAAATCTTTTCGTAGTACACAGAATTGGTATTCACCACGTGTAAGACTTAAAGAGAAAACTTATCAGGTATGTTTAGGGCTGTTGAATGTATCAGGTATGGAGATGTGGGATTCATATACAAAATGTATATATATATATATATATATATATATATATATATATATATATGGCCTCAAAATGTCTAAACATATCTTGTAGGTGTTACTTAGTTACTAGCAGGTTTTCCTAAACATATCCGTCCTGTTAACAATCTTCCACCGTACTTGGGATCTGTAAAATAAATTCCCTAAGGTAAATAACATAAACATTTACTTGAAGGAAGGCTTGATTTTGTATAAGGGAATATGCGTCTCTTGTAATCTACAAGGCACTGTATGTACTCACAGATTAGACTCATGAGAGATCCTTGAGGTTTTGTAGTCAGAAGCAATTATTATACTTTGTAATAACTTTGTTTAATTTTTCGACTATGACAATCGGGTCTTTTCGGGCAATATTCATATCATTAGTTTTCTTATCGTGTGATGAGAACGAATCTAATGATCATTTCCGTCGCATTCACCAGCCGACAATCTTAATAGGATTTGATAAGTCCCGACAGCAGGAGAAGGCATGAAGTAGATCAGGGAAATTACGGGGTAAAACAGGCTGAAATAAGAAGAATAGAGAACAGAAATGTGTAAAACAAGCACAAAAAAAAGAGCTTAAATCGGTTAACGAAACTCTAAGGACGTCCCTACCATCTTTGGAAGTTAACGGAGCGACGCGTCAACTTTCGAAAAATTATACTGGACCAGTTCAGAGCCTAGTAACACCAAGGCAAGACGTCACCAGGATCCTCCTGTGTTTTGGACGATTTTACGGGGATAAACCCCCTCACCTGGGTTGTCCTTATACCCAAACTGTGTGTGGTGTGTGTGGGTGTATACTCACCAAATTGTGTCAGATACTATGGTCAAGACATCTAGAAAAGACAGTGTTTAGTAAAAGTTACGAATACTGAGTGTAGTGCCAGGGTAACAGGGTGCTGTATGGACGACCGTTGACGAAAAAAAAATACACCCTGGTGAGTGTATGTGTGACAGCACTTGACCTGGCGCTCGCACCCTCCCCGCGCCCGACCGCAGGGAATTAATCACCTTAGAAGCGGACAACCACCTCCTCGCTCTCCTCGCTGTCCCATCATGGAGGGGGAGGGGGACGTGCTCGGGGCCCCCGCATTGCCATCTACCACCCCCTCATCCCCCCACCCTATGGGAGGGATTGATTTCACTGAACATAGGGAAATGAGCGGTGTGGATTCGCCTGTCGACCCTGATGTGGATGACGAGGGATTTCAACTCGTTCAGAAGAGGAGGAAGACAGTGAAGACCACGTCGCAACACCACACCAGCAACATGACCAATAATGCAACCGGAGTAACGACTAAACAACATGAACACATCGCCCCAAAGGAAAAGTACGTTAGACTGCCCTTTCCGGAGGACACGTCTACAGTTGATAAAATCAAGTGGATGAGGGAGGTCAGCCAGCTGCCGCCTCTCCAAGAGGAAGGCCCGCTAGACATGGTGCAGGGGAAATGGACATCCTCTCGTTATGTCTATGTAAAGAGGGAACAACAAAAATACATGGCCCTCATGATTAATGGGACTTTCGCAGGAATTTCTCTACAGAATAATGACGACTATAGACCCCAAAGCAAAAAAATATGGGAAATACCTGGTTACCAGGTTTCCGAAGGAGGCCGCCGCAGAAGAAGCACTGCATCTTCCGGGTGTTTTTAAAGCTCGGAAGATCTACAAGGAAGGACAAGCCTTGAATAGAATCGTCATTGTATGGAGTGGAGAACTTCCGCCACCCAAAGAGCACAAATTCTTTGGACGATACATAGAGTCGAGCTCCATTCGACCGTGGAGCTCAGATGTTGTGGTTTGCTACAAGTGCCAGGGGTGCCACGTAGCAAAATATTGCAGGAAAGAAACAGCCTGTGCTGTTTGCGCAGAAGCTCACCAGACGAAGGACTGTCCTGCAAATAAAAATGAAAAAGACAACGACGACGGAGACACCGGCAGCATCGTGAAGAGGTGCGTCAGGTGCGGAGAGCAAGGCGTGGCGGCCTGGCACCGCAACTTCCCTAACAAACCCCTGCTGCCCCGACCGTACCCATCGACCGCGAATGGCAATGTACAACACAGCCACACCCCACCCAGTGCCGTGGGACATCACCAACCCACAGGAATTCCCGAAACTGCCAGGGGGATTCCCCATCCCAGGAAACAGTGCCACAGGAGTGACCAGTGATGAACAAAACAAGGAAGTGATTGAGGAAATAAGAAGCTTCAGGCAAGAACTCGCTGAAATGAGAAAAATGATTATGGAAATAAAAAGTGATCGGGGAGTAGCCAGGGAAAATATACTTTCTAATGATGTTAGTAATGTTGAAAATAGGAATGAAAGCATCAGGCAAGAGCTTGTTGAAATGAGAAAAATTATTATGGAAATAAAAATCTGCAAACTAAAGGGCTTCATCAAACACAAATTTGACCAATCAGCTAAGGATAGGGTGTGAGGGGGGACAAGAAAATAACTACGTTTCTCTCATGGAATATACGTGGTGTCAACCGTAGAATTAATGACTTGCTCTTCTACATTCATAACCATAATATTGACGTTATCTGTCTACAAGAGCCCTTCACATCAGCCACTAAAATAAAAACCGCCTCTAGAATTGGTGGGTACCACTCCTATACGAACACAGGTATGACAGGCCTATTGACTTATGTCAGTGACACCATACCACATAAGTTGGTGCAGAAGTCTGATGACAATAATGTGCAATATCAGCATTTACATATTCAAACAGCCCCTGGGTTTTTCTCTCTGTACAATGTATACGCAAGGTGTAGAAAGTTTCAAACTGATTCACTGCCCAACTTTCAGAATCACGGCACAGTATGCATGGGGGATTTTATTGCTAAACATTATACATTTAGAGACAGTCAATGCAATGAAAATGGCGAAGAGTTCCAAAATTTTGTGAACAATATATCTATGACCGTATATGATACAGACAGGGAAACTCACGTGGCGGGGGGCAGGCTAGATTATGTAATAGGAAGGGATCTTGTGCATGGAAACGTCAAAAGCATGCTTGCAACAGAGCTAATCAGTGACCACTTTGCAATAGTAACCAGATACGCTGTTGATAATAGTCTATCTGCAAAAAAAAATAGGCTTAAAATTTCTATTCCACCTTACCTTGAGCAGAGCACCACTTTAAATCACGTATTTATGACTGGTATAACGATTACACAGTAACGAGTGTTGTTAAATTCTCTATGGACATGATGAAAGTGGTCACTTATTACTACAACACCTGGGTCTGTCCAAAGAAAGCCTTAAAGAGCAACAATTCACAACACCTAAAACCACCTTGGGTGAGTGAACCTACACTATTAAGGGAACAAAAGCGAGTTCAGGAGCTTTGTGATATCTACAAGCAGGACAATACACGTGACAATCTTATTCAGTTTTTTAAGGATAACAAAAATCTACGGGATTTAAAAACTCATTTCAGAAAAGAACACTTTAAGTTCCTACAAAGCATTAACAATAACACCTCAATGTCTGAGGTCTGGAAAAAAAATAATCGACTCTCAGGCAAAAGAACTAACACCCCGCAATTCCATAGTCCTCTTGCACAAGCAGACATGCTCCTTAGTCAATGGGCTGGAGCGTCCAAATTGAGCTCACTTCCCACAAATATTCAGAACCACCTTAGTCAGTCTAAAATTGAACGTAAATTTGCCATTGAGATTGGATGTTCTGAGACAGACCCTTCAGACTTTGCTGAGATTACTGAGTGGGAGCTGAACAATGCACTGTTCAAAGGAAAAGCGTCTGCACCAGGTGAAGATGGAATTACCTATAGTGTCCTCCGCCTTATAGCTCAGGTACCTGGTAATCCCCTTTTGCACCTGTGCAGGTTAAGTTTGTCACAAGGTATTCTGCCTGGCCTCTGGACGGCGTCTTTGGACATCGTGGATGATTGTTTGTTATCGAACATGCTTATCAATTTAAAATGAAAGTAAAAAAGTAAAGACAACAAGAGTTTTGGGGACACTGTATTTTCACAATATTTTAGTAGTATCGCCAAGTTTATGTAAATATAATAAAACCTATAATTTTAGTTTGTAAAATAAAAATCGATCAAAAAGGCAAAGAAAAATACCACTACCTCGCACTTCGATAGATTTTCTCTTATTTTAAGATTTTCCAATAGCAAAAATGAAATATGACTAAATTTGTTATTTATCGCAACTGAAAAAAGTATATGTAGTATGTTAAAAAATATTGATTTCTTACATACAAATTAGTTTAATTTTTAAATTACAGCAATATATTTTATATTATATGCAACTAATATGTTATATTGCCTTATAATGTTCAAATTATTTTAGAGTGATAATATAAAAATCATCAGAGAAAGAGAGACAGACAGAAAGACAGACAGACAGACAGACAGACAGACAGACAGACAGACAGACAGACACACACACACACACATATATACAAAAGTCATCAGAGAGACAGACAGACAGACACGCGCGCGCGCACACACACACACACACACACTGTATTTGCATTTGTCTTTTTTTTTTTTTTTTTTTTGTATTTTGTTGTTATAGATTGTTAGTTTACTTTGTTGTTTAAATTGTTTATGTATGTCTCTTTATCTGTATCTCTGTAGATTTTCAGCCTCTGGTTGCATGCAAATCAATAAACCGATTATTATTATTATTATTATTATTATTATTATTATTATAATTATGACACACACACACGCACACGCACACGCACACGCACACATACATACACACACAAACACACACACACACACACACACACACACACACACACACACACACACACACACACACACACACACACACACACACACACACTCACTCACTCACTCACTCACACAACCACTCACACACATACTGTGTGTGTGGGGGTGTTGTAAAAGTAAGTAACACATAAATACGTACTTCCGGAACCTCATGCGGTTTCTGATGCATTGGAGCTTTCGTCGTGTGATGTATTCCCGTTCCTCGCCATCGTTGTTGAAGAACACGCATCAGCGGTTGTCATCGGCATTCTACAATCGAGTGACCTTGTGTCTAATGAAAGAAACAATAAGGCGCGACGGCTTCGGGAGCGTTGTCGTGACGTCGGGTTGTGTCACATACGTTATGCTGAGGCGTTCCGGAGAAGACTTTATTTGCCTTATGTACTATTTCACACAAGATTAACTCTTCGCATGACATTAAAATGTCTGTAATTTCTACAGGCAGGCCACTCATGAAAATTATTTTGATCAATGCTACAGGATAGCCTATTTCTACAGAGTATTCTCACAAAGCCATATATATCATACCCTGTGTCTATAGTAAGAAATCATGTGGCATCTGCCTCAGCCTCATTTACTGTAAATTGCAGAAAAAGTCGCATCTGTTAGCTGTACCTTTAAACTTCTGAAATAATAACGCCTTAAAATGATCCCGGTCATCCAACATTTCGAACGCAAGAAAATTTATGAGATCTAGGAACCTTTACAGTGTGTACGCACGAGTCTTATTCTTGCCTCGTCTGCATCGTCGGGGTTTTGAGTTTTATTCGTCTGAGCCATGTCTCTAGGGCTCTGATATGGGATAAAGCATCCTTACTTTCCTTTGCCTCAAAGCAAGGGATCGTATTTCTATTTTTTCTTTAGTGTGTGAAGGCACTACATGTTACTTTACTTGTCGGGATATTAGCTTTACCCTTATTAAAAGACATTCCAGGTTTCACACATTTCTATTCAAAGTACTGGTCATATCATCTAAAAGGCGATTTATATATTCAGGCTATTATTTCTCTTAATCCATGCATACCCTTTCTTGCTTCATTCATTCCATCTCGAGCTTCATTCACTCCTACACACATGACGTCATTCCAAAATATGCTACATTCGTACTTTCAGAATTCACTCATACCAGTTTCCGTCTCATACAAACCCACAAATGCTTGTTAATATAACTGGATTCTCGTATCCCCTTGCACTACGGTAGCTTGTGCGCCTTCAAGATCACTCGTACTTTCAGCCACTTGTTCGTGCATTCTCAATTAATTCAAATGTACGTTATCGTTGTCTCTCTCTTTTGATGGCTCCTTAGATTAGGCATTATCAAAATATGAGAAAAAAAATATATTATTATTGCAGATGCTTAATTTTATGTGCATAAAATAGGTTTAAGAAAGTGAAATTCTTAGGATCTTACTATAAGCTAGAGTTATACTGCACAACATAAAACGTTAAACAAAACTTCTTTTCGACAAAAATAACACTATCAAGCAACATTTTATGGCTACAACTTATAGTAACAAATTAAAAAGCATCGTAGGAAATCAAAGAGCACATTTAAAAGATATACTAGCAAATCAGAAAGCACATTAACAATTTGTGAATTTGTATTTTAGAAATGCATTCAAATTTATCATGCAATTATAACGCAACTACACACACCGTCCGACTCACAAATCGGCATATTGTAGGTTATCGCAATCTTATTGAAAAATACAAACAGATCAACTGCAAGGAGTGCAGTTAGATAAAAAATAAAGAAATACTTACAGTGAATATGCAAGTAAGCGTATGGGTAATGAGCAAGCCTAATTATCGGTCTGTAACACACGATGGCTTGATTGCTTTAAACACTGAACATGGGAGTAGAAATGAATAAGAGAAAATAGGTCTATATCATACATCCCACCACTGCCACCATTTTAACAGTTAGTCATTTGTAGCAATTCTCTGGACTGACATTACATTTACCACCAAGAAAACAATGCACAGAGGTAGCCGCCATCAGCCTACCCTTAGGCTTTTTATAAACTTAAATATGTGGTGATTTGGATGCGCTGGGAGGCTTCATTCAGTGTTCATGGAAATTTAGCATTTCATTGTTTGTATTACCTAATTTTTATTTTAACACCTAAGATATAGAGTTTAAAAGGTTTTCAGTTATCTTTTAAACATTTTGGATGCAATTCTTTTGTCACTTAAGATTAAGCTTTTAGTTCCAGCCTTTCATGCTTTAAGATCACCACGTCTCTACTTTTTGAAGTTCATAACCATTTTTGTTTCGTTAGTTTTTGTTACCTCTTAGCAATTCAGTATTTATGTTGATTTAATTAATTGTATAAAGAAAAAAATCGAAATAAATTTTATTCATTACATATATATATATATATATATATATATATATGTGTGTGTGTGTGTGTGTGTGTGTGTGTATATATATATTCATGACATATACACTACTAGACATGAACTACATTGGACAAATGAAAACAATGCACCAACAAATGAAAAATACGTGCACGCACAAATGGCGAAGACATGTTCAACACGAAAACTTATTTTCTAACTTTACACCCAATATAGGAAACACTAGAGGCATCTTTGTCTGCGTCAATAAAGTTAATACCATATTCAAGTTTAATCCAAATCCACAGTACTTGCACCATAGATACAAAATACACTTTCCAGTGTGATTATTAGTAAATTTGCTATTCTACATAAACGAGCTGGTATTTGTGTGATAGTCACACATTACAATTTCATACTGAATGGTAAATAGGAGTTTGCAACGAAAAGATAAAAAATATGCACAAATACAGCCATTACCGCATACCATGCGAATGCGAGAATGGAGCCTAAACTTCGGATTAAAATGTCCATAATTTATTTATAAACCATTACATCTGCACTTCAGTTAAATTTGTAAATCCATTACTTGTATTACAATTTTGTATAAATTCTTACATCATGATATACAGTTAATCATTGATTATTATCTCCAATCACTGCCGAAATCATGGCTCTAGTATCGCATTCGTATAAGAGGTAAACCTAATTAATATACGGTAGAATTATATCATGAGCATTATATCTGTGACTGTACAAATAAGATATATAACTGGCTTCAAATGACTTTTGAACTTTATAGAAAATTTAAGTGAAGGTGACAAACAAACAAATTTTTTGTAACTCTCATATTTGGATTTTTTCTGACAGCTCGTCCTAGTGTGTGATCCAGGGGTAAGGGTAGGGTAGCTTTTTCAGGATGTACTCAGCAAGGATCATGATATATTTCCACTCGGTTTTGCAGTTCACTATTGTTTAAAGAATCAGAAAGTTTGTACCCGAAATTTGAAACCTAATAGTGAAGTTATTAAAAGCTTTATTTCTTATTCTATTAAAACATTACATAAGATGTTTCTCTTTTCACTGTTGAGGGTTACACCTGTAAATTTGAATACACATTAGAATACATATTGATGGATTTTCACAAACAATTTTAGCATGAAAATGTCAGAACCTATTTCATTATTATCAAGAATAAAAACTGATAGCAACTCGACTCCAACTTTTCGATAGACTTGATGACGTTGATATAGCATATAAATACATGATTGGTGGGAGTAACATGCTCGTTCTGTGCATGTGCAAGATTAATATTTGAACTTCAAAGTTAATGCTGGTCCAGAAGTTTATCAAAAAATGACCCTGGATGCTGTCATTGTGCATGCGCACTAGAGTTCTGGATTAAACATTAATATGGGATTAACTTTTATGACACGTACACTGTAGGGCAAACTTCGAAAGACGCTAGCTGAATGTTCAAGATGCGATGCATTACTCGCAGAGTTCACACTTTTCACCATCAATGACCGACTTTAGCTAGTGTTTCCTTACTCGCCAGAATTCATGGAAAATATCGTAGATTTAAGGCAACATGATACATGATCTGATTTGATGATGATGGGATTGCAGGACTGTAGAAATACAGAGTTGTCCCCTATCGACCTGTGTGTCAACGGTAGCAGCCATGTACTCTCGGTGACTAGGCGGTGAGCACCTATGTCGCTTAAGGTAACTGGTGGTTTGTACAAGCAAACGGCTACTGCGGTGGTTCGACACTGGACACGAGTTTCTTGAAGGGTTTCTAGCCAATGATAAAGAGATACCTCTATCTTTATTTATATTTAACCCTTAGATGAGACCCTGACAGGCGTTCCACTCTGGGTCGATGTGTGTATATATGTAAATAAATATAAATATATATGTGTGTGTGTTTTTATGGATGGATATGTATAATATATATATACACATATATTCATACATATACATATATATGTATGTATATATATATATATATATATATATATATGTGTGTGTGTGTGTGTGTGTGTGTGTGTGTGTGTGTGTGTGTGTGTGTGTAATATATTCTTATATATGTATATATATGTAAATAAGTGTGTATATATGTATATATATATTAATTTACATAAATATGAATATATATATGAAAATACACACATATGTGTATATACATACACGCACACACACACAGACACACACACACACACACACACACACACATACACACACACAAACACACACACACATATATATATACATACACACACACACATGACCTGATATGGAACACATGACGATTATGGAACTGCAGGACTGGAAAATTTCAGAGTTGTCCCCTAACGAGTTTGAATCAGTCTCAGATAGATTAATAGATAGATAGAGAGAGAGATAGATAGAGATAGAGAGAGAGACCGAAGCCACATTCCACACGCACTTTCAACAACATCGATAAACGACCAACTAGAGGGACAGGAACCTCGTAACAAATGTGTGTATACGATCCAGTAGCTAATCCCCTCGGTATGTTAGGCTATCGTAGTGAGGAAAGCTAAGCCACGGCTGTGGAAGTCATTGGTTGTCGACGTTGATCCCGAGCAGTTATAAGGTAAGAGATACAGCGCGAGTTCTACTGGCTTGTATACACACATTTCTTACGAGGTTCCTGTCCCCCTGGTTGGTCGTTTAAGACAGGTCGTCTTAAGCTGGTCCAAGCCCTTTCTCTCCTCGCAATGATATAAGGGCGAAGGGGTTAGGTGGGCCTTATTCTTGTTTGATCGATGCTGTTGCAAGTGCGTGTGGAATGTAGCTCCGCTCTCTCTATCTCTCTCTCTCTCTCTCTCTCTCTCTCTCTCTCTCTCTCTCTCTATATATATATATATATATATATATATATATACACACACGTATATGTGTGTGTGTATATTCATATATATATATATATATTCATATTTATATAAATGAATATATATACATATATATAAGAATATTATATATATATATATATATATATTTATATATATATGCTCACACACACACACACATATATATACAATGATCAAATTTTAGCACAAGGTAAAAGGTATTCATATTAACCGAAACGAATTATGCATAATGTTTTGTTAGACATCACCAAATATTGACTTCGTATTTCCATAGACGATGAACACACAAATACAAAATGATAAAGCATATATTTATTGGAGCGTTTAGATAATGTTCTATAATGCAGAATATGATGCAGTGTGTTTTCTTTTTACGTAATCAGTGTTAAGTGACGAAAAGAGAAAAACTAGTCAGTTCAATTAGTTTGGTTAGCGGCTATTAGATGATGTAGCCACGGCCTAAGAGAAGCATTTACAAAGGTATCAGCGATTTTGCAAGGATATCTTTATTTGAATGAGCTTGCCATATAATGATGTTTAAAGAGTGAAGCATTTTCATTTTTCAATAAACATGTAGCCTTAATTGAAAAATGCGTTGAAAGAAAGGGGATATACCGCCTCACCTCCATAGACGTTGCCATTTCGATAATAAAACTATTCCAGGAAATCGTTTTTTTTTTAAATATCCCATTACAAAGTAAACGATAGCTAATACTGCATGTTTTGTTATCACTTGTTTGAAGAAAACGAAAGATCAAATGGTTTCCGTAGTAAAAAAAAATAAAAAATAAAAAATAAAATACTAATACACTTGTTGGTCATTTATATTCCACCAATCTCACTCTTTGTTTAAGCAATCTAAGGTTTTCGCCTCATCCATACAAATACTATTTACACTATGTTTACATCGAAGTGGCTGCCAGATGTACAATAGTGGGACCGAGCAGCTGTACATACACACATCACAAGACGTATTCATGTGTATGAAGCTAACTATATATATATATATATATATATATATATATATATATATGTATATGTATATATATATATGTATATGTATATATATATGTCTAAAGTCAAAGTTGGTTCCCTATCCATGTGGACGTAGGGGACATGTCCATGCTCTCTAAGCCGAGGAATGATGCGTTAGGGTGCCAGTTCCTCTCTGCCCCGACTTTGGCTCCAGGAAGATGACGTAAGTATACCAGTACTCATTTACAGTATATATATATATATATTTTTTTTATCTAACAGTCCATACTGTCATTTCAATTGAAAAAAAGTTTATATATTGAATTTCTAAGAGGTGACATTCCCTACATATTTAGTAAGAAAAACAAACATCAAACAAGAATTTACTGTTTTGATTGAGTCCTAAATACTAAGCCAGCTTTGTAAGCCATAGTTGCTCGTTTAATAATCATAGACACTTGGCTGTTAAGGACGTTCCCTCTCTCCATATTTCGCCCTAGAAAAGAGTGAGCGAGAGCATGAGAGTGCAAATAGTGATCGAGAAGCAGGGTGGATGGAGCAAATACGAAATAGAATTGCATCAGTTTATCTTTTCGCATTTTTCCTTTTAAGCAAATTAAACATACATATATATGTGTGTATATATGTATATATACATATTTACATATATAGTCAACTATATGTATATGTATATATAAATATATATTCATATATATAATCATATATATGTGTCGGTGTGTGGGTGGGTGTATGGGTGGGTGTGCGTGTGTGCATATGTGTGTGTGTGTGTGTGTGTGTGTGTGTGTGTGTGTGTGTGTGTGTGTGTGTGCGTGCGTGCGTGTGTGCTTACATACATACACACAAACATGAATGTATGTATGTATTTGTGTGTGTGTGTGTGTGTGTGTGTGTGAGTGTGTGTGTGTGTGTGTGTATGTACATGTATATATATGTACATATATATAAATATATAAAGCAAATTTCATAGAAACCGGGGTGAAAGAATCTCATTTGTGTTAACGTAGCGATTTTGCCTCTCCATTCTCAACGCTTCATATAAACATAAATGCGTGTATGTTTATATGTATGTGAGTGTGCTTGTAGAATAAAGAATGGGGAGAGAGGATTATCTTAAAGA
>NC_061844.1:10836838-10846838 GCF_019202785.1 Penaeus chinensis
TTTATCTGAAATATTAAATCAATACATAGTTTAATAATGTAATATATATATACATAAATCATTGCTAAAAAAATCTGATAGAAAACAAGGACAAATATGGGCATCAACAAAACATCGGCCACATTTAAGACCTACAAATTCTTAAGTATTTCCAAATCATTCTATACCATATTTTTGTATAAATTATTCAATAATCATGTCGGTAACTTTGTTCTTGAATAACATTAAACTAAAGCTGAATCATAATCCTAAGTTCGAGTCCACTGGGTTAACATTATGTACATCAAACAACTCTATCTCATTATTACAATATATGATTTACGAACCTTTTAAATGCACATGTGGTGAAACATGACTTGGCGATAGTTCTGGAGGTTTCTCCCTTAAAATGGGATGAATTTTTGCCATACATTCGACTTGCTATGAACAGTGCAGTACAACGCTAAATGGGTAATCAATTTTCTACGTGCTGACTGGACATAATGGCCATTATCCTAATGGCAATGGCAATTATGAAGTGGGTGATCATGAAGCAGCTCATTTTAATCCCAGAAAATAATCGCCGCTAATAACGCAGATAATATCAAATTATCAATCAATAAGTCTTTTAGATCGGCTATCAGAGGATGATGATCCTGCAGTTGCTCTCTTGTCCTCCTTTTGCCGACCGCCTGACGATGGTTATCATGGATCAGCATTTCTTATTGCTAGTAAGAGGCTTTGTGTTTTGTGTGTTAAGTGACGTGAATATTTAAAAAATGCTCTCTGAATTAATGGCTTTAGAATTAGCGTATTAGCAGTGTTGAATGGCATCTGGAAAGGAATATATTTGAAATACTGTCATGATTCGTGTATTAATCTGAGTTGTATTCTTCCTCCCCATTTCGAGATGATAGGTTCTGTGAAAGTATATTCCATGGTAATGTATATACACTTTCCCAACATGGTCTTTAAAAAAAAAAAAAAAAAATATATATATATTTGTTTACAATTTGGAACTGTTTAATTGTTAAGGTTGTAGCTTCTAAGTTTCTCTTTAAGATTTTATGTTGAAGTTATTTATTTCTTATCCGAAATGTTGTACGTAATTTTATCTTATCGTATGTTTTTGTTTTATATTTTGAGCCCAGTGTTTCTTAATCCATTTTCTATTCTGCCTCTCCTATTATTTCAGCCATTGTAACTGCTTACTAGTACGTTCCTTGTATATCTAGATTTATCAATGGTATTCTTTCAGGACTTCACATTTACACAGGATAAACACAGTAAATACCATACTTTAATTCCAGTCTCTTGCTGGGTCGGAGGGCTGCTTGGTTCTTACCACCTGTGGATCTCGTCATCTCTTTGCTTGCCTAATTGATGCTATATGACCCTATCTGCTCAGTCGAGAGTGGCTCGACAGGGCCGTAACTAGGGTCCTCAGAAGCAGCCAGTGGCCGTTCTGTGTGCGTCAAGGCCGAGAGAGAGTCGTACGAAATCAGCCGGAAGGGAGTTATAGTGAACTTTCCCTGGCTTCAGACTAACCATCCCACCGAGTTTCGGGGCGCAGGTTCAACTGACGTTACGAATCTTAATAAAGAAAGCCTACAGACTTCTTCGCCCTGCAAGATAACATGGCTTTGTTGTTTTCCTCTATGTGTGCCTGTGCCTTTTAGTAAGAATGAACCTGTGTATTTGTATCCTTTTACTTACCTTTCCCATTGGTCCGTGATCTACATCTACACTACACTACTTCTACTATACATCACATTACATGTACAATATTTACATTATATCTCATGCTTAATTTATCTATTGTTTTTTTTCCTCTTTGCCTTCGCCTAATTTACATAGCTTTGTTTTTCACTCATTTTTCTTTTCGTGTTTCCCCGTTTCCCCTCACGAATTAAATATATAATATGGATGCATGTTATGTTCCCTTTTTTTAATTCATGTTATTGTTCTTTTATTGTGACTACGGGACTTTTTAGTCAACTGAGTCATTATCAAATACGCCAGACCTACATGGAAATAACCTGTAGTTGGGTAACATACGCTGCCAAATTAACATCTATAACTCTACGCAGTTTATGATTTCGCAATTCGCTTACGATTATTTGTATCATTATTATCATCAATAGTGTCATTATTGCTATTATTATCATTATCATTATTATTAATTATTATTATCATCATTATCATTAATTATTATCATCCTCATCATTATCATCATCATCATCATCATTATTACGACTACTACTACTACTATTACTATTACAACCATCATCATCACCTTCATTATTATTAACATTATTATTATTATTGATACTGTTATTATTACTGTATAGTATTGCCATCATTTTCATTATTAATATTATCTTCATTATAATTATTATAATTATGATTATTACTTCTATTATTGATATTAGTCATCATCCTTATCCTTATTATCATCGTTAATCTCATTGTTATTTTTGTTATTGTTGGTATTCTTTTTTGTTATTATTATTACTATTATCATCAGTATTATTGTTGTTATTTAATTATCATCAATATTATCATTTGGTTTATTATTATCATTATTTTCATCATAATCGTTATTATTATTCCTGTAAGTATTATTATCCTCTTTTTTCTTCTTTCTTGTTTTTTTTTCTGGCATTTGTTGTTGTTATTATATCATTATCATTAACGAATTCTTTATCATTGCTGATGTTATTTATAGAATTATCATGAATATCATTATAACACAGTGCCTGAACATATGAGCAAGAACTAAACCTTTGTCCTGTTGGAAACTGCAGTTTATGAAAAAAAAAAAAAAAAAAAAAAAAAAAAAAAAAATATATATATATATATATATATATATATATATATATATATATATATATATATATTGAGCACGTTATGTTTTGCAGATGGTAGCTAGTTGTGTGTGATTCAAGGAACGAAATTTGTGATAGAAGACTCTAGATACGGACGTTCATGCTCACACACAACCACGTACTCACACAAACCCATGCTCTCTCTCTCTGTCTCTCTCTCTCTCTAACACACGCACGCACGCACGCACGCACCCACCCACCCACCCACCCATACATATACACACACACACACACACACACCAACACAGAAACACACACACACACACACACACACACAAACACACACACACACACAGGAACGAATTAGTGATAAATATTAATAGTTAAACGATAACAATAAATAACAATAAATATAAATAAACATGTAAATAAACAAATAAACAAACGAACAGACACATATTACACATGAATTTAGTATGAATTGTTTTCATGTGTGTGTAAGTACACGTATATGTGTGTATATGTACGTGTACAAACATATATGTACATTAGGTTCCTTTTGTATTTCCGAAGCAATGGAGAAGAAGTTTTTGAATATAAATGGACATAATTCAAAGTAAATATTATATAATAATGATTAAAATAATGACCATGATATATGACACAGCAATAAAAGATAAATGACTGCCACTGGGATGGAGACAACACATTATTTATTTATTAAAAATTCCTGCCGTATCAACATCTAAGGCCATTTGGGGCGTATACAATAGGGCGTGTAAAAAGTAGAGCGATAGGGTGGGGCTTTGGTGCGAAGCCCCTAGGGAAAGATTTTTTTTCATAAGGCAAATTCAGAGATGTGGCCTTCTCGCCTGCCAAGAGATACCATGTGCGCCAGGCTTCCCGAAAAGGCCCATACACTACTATGATACTTTTCCGCCCCAGATTTACTCTACCCCCAAATCGTCAATTTGCTACCTTCAAAAATTCTCTTAAGGATAAATATAATGAACAAAACACGGATTCTGAAGCCAACTCAGAGAATACAGGCCATTGTACACTTGAAAAAAAAGCATAATCATCATTGGAGAGCTAACGCCAACGGGAGCGCATAGCCGTATCCTCCCTTCGCTTCCACCTACGAGGGTCCCTCATGGCGAGCCGCCAGGCAGGGATCCGGCCCATCTCTAGCTCCTCACGACAGGTTTGATCGATCTGCCCAGGCCACGACTTCCTCAGTCGTCCAACAGGCCTCCTCCACGTGGGGTTGTCTCGAACAGAGTCAACCTGTTAGGAAGGGTCATCCTGCAGGAATTGAGCCAAGTGGCCATATAGGCTGAGTTGGTGATCGCGGATTGTGCAGGTAACAAGTGTTGTACTGGTCTTACGGTGCAAACGTTGGTTGGACACATAGTCCCGCCAATTGTACCCCATGATCCGGCACAAGATCTGTTACAAAATGCATCAAGATGCGATTCCAAAGCACAAGCTAGCATCCAGGTTTCACTACCATATAGTAAAACTGGCAGTATCAGGGCCTTGAAGACACGTAGCTTGGTCCTCCTGCACAGGTACCGGCATCTCCAAATACTCTTGTTGAGGGATTTCATGACCCCTGCTGTCAGGCCAATTCATCTACTGACTTCCTCGTCTGACAGCCTGGAGTCATGAACTGCACTACCGAGGTTTATAAAACTCTGTGACCTCGATGATTTCACCACAAGCATGTACCGACTACACAGGGTCTCCTAGTAGGGCCCAAAAATCCTGGATCTTGGTCTTGGTCCAGAAGACCTCTAGCCCCAGGGTCTTTGCTTCATTGCTAAATGCATCAAGAGCCACCATTAGGGTTTCCAGAGATTCAGATAGAATAGCAACTTCAGCAAAGTCAAGGTCTGTAGCCTTGATATTGCCCAGAGTTGCTCCACAGTGACTTTGGACAGTAGCTCTTCCCAGTATCCAGTCCATGCAAGTGTTGAAAAGTGTTGGTGCAAGAACACAGCCTTGCCTCACACCTGAATTGTTTGAATTCCTCTTAGTCTCAGGATCTCCCAAGCGCCTTCTTAAGGTCGATGTAAGCTGCAAGCAGCCCACGTCTGAACTCACGACGGCGCTCTACAATGACTTGAAGCGCCAGGATACGGTCTATTGTGGACTTACCAGGAGTGAATCCAGATTACTCCGGTCTCTGTTGCCTCAGCAAGTGGCCTCTGAGACGTTTCAATAGGATGTGCGTGAGTACCTTGCCTTGAATACTGAGTAGTGTAATGCCTCGGTGAATGCTGCTGTCCTACCGATCCCCTTTCCCCTTCCAGGGAAGGATGACCACACCCCTCAACAGGTCAGCGGGAATGGTACCAGTCTGCCAGATGGCAAACAGGACAGTATGCAAGCCCCTTGCCATAGGTTCTCCACCAGCCTTTAACAGTTCAGCTGGGAGATTCTTGCTGATGGGTGGGTCTGGCAGAGGAATCTCAACATTACCAGCGTCCAAGTTAACTGTAGGTGGATCAACCTCATACAACTGCTCAAAATACTCAGTCCAATGCACCAGCACCCCATCAGGATCTGAGATTATCTGGCCACTTGCTGAGCAGACTGCAGTCGTCTGTGAGGAGGGCTTGGAGTTCAGCTATCTCAGAGCTTGGTAGGCAGGAAGAAGTTCGTTTACTAGGAAATGGCTTTCGACCTCCTCTGAAAGATTCCTGATAAACTGTTATTTGTCCCTTCTCAACAGTGACATAGTTCAGTGCACCAGAGAACGGTGTAAATGGCGATCCCCCGACAATCGAGCCACACTAACCGTATCACTGTACCAAGTCCAATGATGTTGGTCTGAACATTGATACCAGGGGCCAGAAATCCTCAATTTCTGGGACCTAGCAAAGTCCTGGAAAAGGAGACTATTCTAACTGCCAGCATCAGCTCCTGAACCAGGAGGACCGACAGACATTTCGTAGCAAGCTCGAGCTCAGCCAGATACCGCATTGAAGTCATCCAGAACAATGCGAATATCCCACTGAGGCTAGCTGTGATAAACAGATGCAAGTTTGGCGTAAAACATCTCTTTCACCTCAAGTTTATATACATCCTGTTACACTTTTCCTGCCTTACATCCTCACCATGACCTCAAGGAGGATATGCAAATCAGCCCATCGACTCTCTGCAATAATAGCTTCTGTTAACAGAGAGATATCAGGTTAGACCATACTCCTCTGGCTAACATCTCCTGATAGCTGACAGGTTCTTATTTTACTTGGAGAGATTAGTCTGCTCAGTGATAGGATAATGTGAAGAATATAAACATTTAATTTGTATCAATATATATTTTAAAATAACTTAAGTAAATTAAATTTCTCACATAATTTCTAAGTTGATAAAAACTCAATCACATCCTTCAAATAAAATGGTTATCACTGTTGAGTTATCATTTGTCATCAACTTTCAAACATATCTATATATTTAAGCCAACAAAGAAGATAAATGTCATACCTGGGCATGTGCTCTCGATGGCTGTAGGGCCTCTCATATTTCAAATTAAATTTTACGCAAATCCCACGATAAATTACCCTTTTCACATTAATTGACTTTCCATTTCGTCCCCAGAAAATAATTTAAACTTTAACCAAACTCAATCCTATGATCATTCTACTCTAAATTTTATACCAAAGATAGCAGCAGGCATTTCCCTTTCATACCCTTCCGGCCTAACCATCGAGAGAGCGTCGTAAACAAAACGTTCCAACACTTCTCCTAAATTATCAACATCTCTCTTTATATCTTAATTCAACTGAATGACATCTTATTGATCCTCACATTTGTATTAAATAAGGAAAAACTTTTCATAGAGATTAGTTAATGAAATCATTCTGATATTATACAACAGATGCAAATAAATCATAAATCATTTTAAGTACAAAAATAACGTTCCAGGAATTGAACTTTTAGGTTCTGTAATGCACTACTAAATAGTTACTGCAACCTATATATATAAATATCACAAGAAAAATAGTATTTGAGAGGATTAGCGTAACAATCCATAGGAGCGTACACAGCAATAAAAATCATGAAGCCAAATGCAAGCTTCCGTTTCAATACCATAATACACTCATGCATGGAGTGACTTCCACTACCATGGGTTGAAGTCTGCTGTAGATGGCTATGGCTACTCCTTGGAGATGGTGGCCATCGCTGCAGCCCGACCAGTAATTAGTGTAGCCACCCACACTAATCGTGCAGCTGCTAGGGCTTCTCACCTCAGAGAGAGCAGCCACCTCAACTCTCAGCTGCTTCAATTCCCTCGACAGTAGTGGTAACCGATCATCCTGTCGCAAGGAACGGACGTTCCAAACTCCCACCCTGAGGGGTTTGGCTGGCTGCAGGTCCCATAATCCACCTGCAGGGTTCCTGGGGGCTTTTCCCCGCAAGCCTCACGCCAGATTGCCGGCCGCCGGAACGCAAATAGGACAATGAGTAACCCCCGCTCCCTACCCAGAGGGACCCACAGCCCGCCTTACTTGCTGGGTAGGAGGGATATTAGCCCTCCCCCAAACACCAACAGCTATATAGTTTTTCGCCAGTTTGGTTTTCTTGGGGAGGCAGACTGGCAACGCCTGCCTCCCCACAGCCGCCCATTAACCCAGGGGGCACAGGCAGGAGTTAGTACGAAGCCAGGGCGTGTCCACACGCCACAATTCAGCCTAGGACTGCAAGGTACCTAGTTTCCATGGGTGGCCACGAGGAGGCACTGCAGAAGTCTTGATGATGGAGAGGCTATTAGCTGGCAGGGGAGTCATAGCGAGAAGGCATGCAAAGTAATTAACACTATCTAGGGTACCACACCATCGCTTCACATTACCCTGATCATGAAGCATCCACACATAAAAACAACAACTTTGTATGAGTTTTGAACATCTGTGCACGTCAGACATGAAGATAGGAGTTATGTTTATTAAAAATAAGGGAATTTAGGCAATCAGTTGCTTACACTTCTCTACTACAGAGACCAGCTAGCCTCCGGGCTAGTACAGTGGTAACGTGTCGGCCTCTCATCCGAGGGGTCGACGGTTCGCGCCCCGCTCAGCCGTGAGAAGTTGCAATTGTCGCCTGGAGGTTACTGCTGTGGCTGGGCACCACGGCGGGTAAGGACAAAGCCGAGTCAGCACCAGCTGACATACGTTAGCGAGTCGACATTAGTCGACACAGGCCGGGCTCCCCTTATTGGCACAGCCCGTGCATAGCGGACTTAGTGACCGGCTCAGCGAGTACAATAGGGGTATTGTAAAATCTTTCCTGTTGTTTTCGTGGGCAGTTTCAGAATCCTTTCCATGGAAAGATCTACCCTTGTTTGCTTTCCTCTCGATAGGGACCCATTGAGAGGAAAGCTCGCTTAGCCCACAAACTCTCCACCAGAATTGTGTGTACAGAATCCACAGAAATGTTGAGTGTCTGCTACTAATACAGTGGTTATTCGTCTATCCTATTTTAATAATTTCGCAAAAAGCATCAATATTTTCTTCACAAGAGTGACGTTTATGGCCTGCCACTGCAGGGCTCATCTTCAGTTTCGTTTCTTCCATTTCTGAACCGACTTATCCATTTGTAGGTTGTTGATTTCTTTGGGGCATTGTCACCATAAACTTGTTCCAGAGCGTCAATGATTTGCCTATTCTCCCAACCGAGTTTTACCATGAATTAAATGTTTGCCCTGGCCTCGATTTTCGTGGATTCCATGTTGCTTGAATGTTGCCTGACTTCCAACTGGCGGCCATTCGTTATTACCTGCATTTAAGGGTTAATGTTTGAACAACCCGTTGGTGCAAGAATGTTCATGTGCATTGAAATCAAAATCCTTCCATATGATTTTTAGTTACAGACTTTTTCCACGAACTTTTTGATATAGCGTTGATTACTAAACAGTAGATCACAAAAAAGTATTGTTAGTTCGTCAATCATCTCAATATATATATATAAATATATATATATATATATATATATATATATATATATTAAAATAGGGAATCAGTGACGAGATTAGTAATGGGCTTTGTCCAATTTCATCTTCAGGATATGGAAAGCAATGGATACTGAGAGTTAATATTTTAAGTGTAACGTTTTTTGAAACCCATAACACAATCTCTGACACCTGTCAGAAATTTCTGACCTTATGTTTCCCTCTGCAAATCTTGATATGATTTTAAGGGGATCACTCCATGCGACCCGAGTGTGCATTCTGGACCTCATGCAAGTCATCAGCACAAACAACCCATTAAGCAATTGGGTAATTTGTCATTCCACTGCGGCGCGGCGTAGAGACAATAAATCAGATGAGAAAACCTTGTGATGTAAATTAAAGACAATATAGTATGCGATTCATATTTTACCTTCTCAAAGTAATGTGTTTTACGAAAATGATGTTGACTTTGTGCAAAACACTGTAGTGTTTCCAAACTTTATAACAAAATCTTAATGGCTGATATTAGTTGCCATTATTTGCGAAATATCACGAGCCAATCACAGGCCTCGTTACAAACAAGAACATTCCATTCACATAATACTGGATACGTACATGTATTGCCAGAAAAATGAAGTCCTCGCATCATAGGGGTGTACGATTTGGAACTATGAGAACTGTACATGAGTTTTATTTCCGTTCAACAAAATATAAGAAAAAAAATATCAAGGCTGCATGTCGTCTCGTCTGAAAAAAAAATAATGTCATCAATAAAACTATGGGGAAAGAATGATAACTACAAATTGCAAAATTGGAAATAGATAAATATGAAATTTGCACATTTTCGTGAACAATTTTAAATGTATTGTACAAGGAAAAGAGATTTGTTTTTTTCTTTTATGGAAAAATAAAAGTATGAGAGTCTCATTCACCTATCATCAATCAATCAATCAATCAATCAATAAACAAATAAATAAAATAAGATAAAAAATAACTAACTAAAAAATAATAATTCAAAAAGATTCTCGACCTCAGACCGGATGGCCCCTTAATAGTGATAACTAGCGGTTTTACCGATTACCTGAAACAGATGGGCTGATTCTCCGTCTGAATTTCTCAACGGCTTGGAAGAAACAGTTCATAATATTCTAGGAGGCATCATTATATGCGAATAGCAAGTCTGTGATGGGAATCTGCCCTCAGGCTAGACACGATATAAAGTTTGCCATCTGAACTAGGT
>NC_061844.1:10854338-10861838 GCF_019202785.1 Penaeus chinensis
TCCAGGAGACCTCTAGGCCCAAGGGCTTTGCCTCATTGCTAAATTCATCAAGCGCTGCCACCAGTGACTCCATGGACTCAGATAGGATAGTAATATCATCGGCAAAGTCAAGGACTGAGTCATTAATATTGCCCATTGTTGCTCCACACTGACTTTATGTAGTAGCTCTGCCCATTTTCCAGTCCATGCAGGTGTTGAAAAGTGTTGGTGCAAAGACACAGCCTTGCCTCACCCCTGAATTAACAGGAATTTCAACAGGTCCCCACCACGCTTTACAGCACTTTCATTACAGGTATATAGGCTTCCCACAGAGCAACTGGGTCCAGTGAAGTTGGAAGAATATACGAAGAACGGAAGATATTAAATGCTCTACTGAAGAAAGCAGGAATTAGTGGTAGGTTTCTTGTCACAAAGGTTTAGAAAAGAATTCTTTGCTCCAACCTGCAGCCACTGTGATGAAGAAATAGAGATCTTCTATGGAGATGTTCATTCAGCCAGCAAGAGAGTAAAAACTCATTTCGCAATAAATATTTGTACCTACCTAAAATAGGTACAAAGACAGGAGAAACTGTTGTGGGGAATTACGGAATAGGCACTATGATTGAGAGGGGACAAATACTAGCCGAACTTACAGAGGCTTGATCACTCGATATCATGAATACATTCTTCGAAAAAAGACTAGTGGAAGTAGACATGGAAGTCGCCATCTGACATCAAACAACGAGATTGATTTCATAATTTCAAATAGACACGATATAGTAAAAAATGTGGTTATTAATAAAGTAAATGTTGGCAGCAATCATAGGATGGTCAGAGGCCAAATTGAATTATACCTCAGAATGGAAAGGAAAAAAACTTTGCTAACTTTAAGACCAGAGTGACATAATTTAATCTTAACATCCAAAACAGATATTCACTTCTCAGCGACGAAGATCTCAACTTTGACCAAATCAACAAACAATAACATAATAAATGAAGTTGCACTTGAAGTAGGCAGTAAGATTGTCAAGCAAAGCTCCAGCAAACAACTTATTCAAAAATGTAGGATCATGAAAGTATCATCAAACAGGGACAAAAGAGATTTAGCTAAACTAACAAAGACTGTAAATAAAACAAGAGATGTATGCAAATTCGATACTCAAATAATAAATGAAACAGTGATCTCAGGTACCAGGATGAAAACAGCTAAAAGGAGACTCAGAACAGGGAGAAATCAAATGTATGCAATAAAGAAACCAAATGGAGAAGTGACATATAATAAGGGTGGAATCATAAGAGTAGTGGAAGACTTTTACAGGGATCTATACAACTGAAATTAACAGCCACGGATAGAAGTAAACGTGGTAACTAGAGAAGTACCTAACATTACAACAGAAGAAATAAAAAGAGTGCTTAAAAGCATGAAGAGATGGAAAACACCAGTTGAAGATGGAATTGTTATAGACCTTATAATAGATGCAGGAGAAATTGCAACAGTGAAACGAGCCAAATGCCTGCTCAACGGAAAAACACCGAAAACCTAAAAAAATATAAAGTACCGACCCATAAGCCTCCTTTCAGTTACTTATAAACTGTTCACAAAAGTCATCACAACTCGCATCTCTGACAGTCTGGATTCTAAACAGCCTAGAGAACAGGCAGACTTCCACAGTGGATTCTCAACAACAGACCACATCCACATGCTCACCCAAATAAGAGAGAGAGAGAAAAAAAAAAAACTATGTATGGCATTCATCGATTACGGAAAGGCATTTAACTCTATTCGAAGACAGGGAGTAGAAGTTATACTGTAAAACATTGGAAGATATATATACGAAGATGGGGCAGCAACCAACAAGCTCTGATACAATACCAATTAAAAAAGGCGTTAGCCTAGGCAACACCATCTCACCAAAACTTCAGTGTCGGACTTAAGATGAAAAAAAAAAAAAAAAAGATCATGTTCAACAGTAGAGTTCAATTCCAATAGATACATATATAAGGCGAAGTGCTAGAGGCAGTGGACAAGTATATATACACCTAGGGCAACTCGTACAGCCTAATGCATCTAGCAAAGAGGAAATTAAACGACGCGTCAGTCTAGGCTGGAGCACCTTTGGCAGACACACTAGCATACTAAGAGGCTCCTTGTCATTATGTTTAAAGAGTCTTTAACCAATGTGTCCTCCTAGTTATGACCCATGGATCAGAAACATGGACTACAATCAAGTTACTGGAGATTTAACTAATAACTGCCGAGAGAGGACTGGAGAGGTTGATGCTTAGAATTATCCCAAGATTGGATGAGTGTGGATCAGGCAACAGACAAAAGTGGAAGATATACTTGGGAGCATCAAAAAGAAAGAAAGAAAAAAAAAATGGTAATGGGTAGGTTATATGTGTCGGACAAAGAAACTGGGCACAGATAACTTAAAGAGGCCAAGGGCTAGACCAATGATAAGATGATATGACGAAAAACCGAAATTTGGGGTCAAGACTGAAGACAAAAAATGTAAAACAGACAAAGTTGGAAAAGATTGGGAGAGGACTACGTCCTTCAGTGGACTAATGCATTATATTTACGTATACACACATATATATATATATATATAGATATATATATATACATGTATATACATATATTAATATGTATATGTTCATTATATATATACAGTAATATATATATATATATATATATATATATATATATATATATATGTATATATGATGCATTATACACACACACACACACACACACACACACACACACACACACACACACATATATATATATATATATATATATATATATATATATATATATACACATATATACATATATTGATATATATATACATATATTAATATATATATTCATATATATATATATATATATATATATATATTATATATACATATTCACACACACACACACACACATATATATATATATATATATATATATATATATATATATATATATATATATATGATACATTATATATATACATATATATACATATATTAATATATATATATATATATATATTAATATATATATATGATATATGTTTATATATACATATATACACACACTTGTGTATATATATATATATATATATATATATATATATATATATATATATATATATGATAAATGTTTATATATACATATATATACACACACTTGTGTGTATGTATATATATATATATATATATATATATATATATATATATATATACGTATACACTTATATTCATATATATGTATATGTCTCTATATATACATATATGTATATTCATATGTATGTATATATATATATATCTATATATATATATATATATATATATATGTTGTTGGATTTCTTGGCTATTAATTAACTAGCGGCATGTGGCCAAGTTTATTAATCCAATGGATCCTATTCATTATATCAATCTATAAAGTTTTGTCTCCCTTAGAAAAACTATTACTTTATGTATCATTTTTTCATCATCTGATAAAAGGTTTGATGTTGTGAATGGAATATCTTTAAATCTACAGTGATTTTTTAAAAGTTTGCCTATTGTTGATGTATTCATTGCTAGTTATTAAATGGTGAGTTGTCAGTTGATTTGTACAATGAGGGCACTGTGGTGGATTTTTTTATATATATATATAAGGTGTGAGGTGTGTGATTCTTGTGGCGTTTACTCTCAAGCGCACCAACACCACCTCTTCTCATCTGTTTTTTTTCTGTGGGCTGTGTCCCACGTTCCTATTATTGTTTTATGTTTGTTGTTATGTCTATGTTGGTCCACTAACTTTGCCATGGATGTATTTTTGCTTTTATAAGACACACAAAACATTTGAGACCTTTACGAACTATGTTAATACCTAGATCGTCAGTTGACCCGGTTAATTTGTCAGCCTGTTCATTGTCATGGATACCAGAGTGGCTTGGTACCCATATTAGCTTGAATGATTTGTTGGCACCACTTAGCTTACGAATGATATTATCCTGTGGGTCATTTTTGGTGGTTTCTAATGATTTAATGGCTTTAAGTGAACTTAGTAAATCTGAAAAAACTGGATCGTGGATCGTCTATAGTACAAAATCTATAGCTTTATCAACAGCAAAAAGTTCAGCAAGAAAGATCGATGCATGATTTGGCAATCTGAACTTCGTTTCACATTCAGTCGACCATACATACACATTCATCCGTCTTGGAGCCTTCGGTATATATATGAATCTTTGGTGTACCTCCACCTCCGGCGCCAGTGCCTTAGCTGATGAAAGCCAGGCTTTCAAATTGGAAAAGGCGCTATGTTCTACTGAACCAGGGTATCGATGGTAGAGAGATCTATACCGACTTTCACGACGAGGTCGTGGAATACCGTGGAGAAGGGCACCGTTTCCGTTAAGATGACTCAGGTCTCGAGCCACCTTTGCGGCATAGGTCAGTGTTAACTGGCCGTGTCTGAGTCGGAGGGGAGGTACTATCTGTCGAAGGAATGGATATCATTGCTGCATCTATGATCGAATTCTGATTATTGTTTACTTTATCATCAATGGTTTCTCCAACAAGTTCGAGCTTGACCCAGTCTGGTCATTTTACGTTAAATTTAGGTGCTGAAGGCGTTCTTGTGTGTCACATGAATATTCAAGAAAAATAGGATGGTAAACGCTTCCCAATGATTCGTCAATGGCGTGCCACAGGCGATTGATGAATAGACCAGTGATAGGGCAATAAAGCTCAAATTACCGGTATTATCGTCCATCCACGATGGACTACGATCGTTCAGAAGAACCAGATCAGAATCATCAATTAACTTAACTACTTGCTCACCTCTACCATCCACCCACAGGAAATCCCATAATGTATGATGAGCATTAAATCACCTAAAATTCATTTACTTTGCGTCAGACTATCCTGAAGAGCAAAAAAGCTCATCATAAATTACCATATTATCAGGTGGGCAATAAACTGAACATGTACTCAGACACGTGTTATTGCTTTTTACTTTACATGCGACAAACTCCAAAGTAAAATAAATTGCCACTTCAGTGAAAGGGAGGTTCCCCTACCCTCTCGATCCTTCCGACGCAGATAGTAGTTCCTCAACGAAACGACCTCATCTGACGCGATGTTGGTTAAATCCATTTATTGGAGAATTATAATATCAGAAGCATAAGACGAAGCAAACAAACTAAGGTCATTTACTATAGTTCTAAGACTTCGACAGTTCCACTGTATTATGGTTAACTTGAAGATTACGTTTCATGGGGAATGGAAGTGCCTTGACCACCAGTTTTAATTTTATTTTTCTGGGATAGAGGTTCGTCCTCCCCTATCTCGCTACCCAGGGGCATCCCTTGGTTATTTTTGAAGACCGTAGTTTCTATGTCCTGTGTCTCGCTGCCAGGGAGACGCCCAGTAGATGATCTGTCCCGAGAAACAGACCAAAAACCAGGCGAAGTCCTAGCAGGAGCTGCCTGAACGAGGTGTGATCCAGATTGTGTTTTGGTATCATCGTCCTTATAATGTTGCTGCTGCATTCATTTCTTTTATCTGACTCATTAATTCCTTGACCGTTTCCATTAACTCATTAGCAATTTCTTTATATTTAGCCGCAAGCTCCTGACTGATGCTGCTTGCACTGGGAGTGTTGTTAGTTGCTGCTGAAGTGTAGGAAGTATTGGGATTGCTGGTCAAACCTTCAACTTTCCTCTTGGGTTCACAGTAACTAACACCATGTATGCTAATATTTCAGTCTCCTTAAAGCTGCTATAATCGGCAGAGCCAGATTGATGGGGGTCTCCACAGTTAGCACACTTGAGAGTGTTCTCAGTACATTCAGCAGTGTCATGAGCTCCAGCACATTTATCAGTAAAGTAGATTTACCAGTAGATTTATCATTGCATGGTAATGAGATGTGTCCATTTTTTTGGCATCTATTATAGTTTTTTTTTAATATAGGGTCATATTTGGACACGTTTGTATCCAACTGTGACATACTCAGGAATTTTACTCGAACCAAAGGACAATCCAGTTTTTGTTCGCACATTCCCATCTTTCCTGGCCATGCAGTTCACGTCCACTATGCTTTGGTCCTTCATATTTTCAAGAATCTCATTATCCTCCATTGCCCTCCAATCCCTATTAAAGATTACTCCTTTGCATGTATTGGGGCCAATAGGGATAGTTACCTTAACTTCAAATCATGAATCTGCATCGGCTTAATGAAGTCATTAATCTAGGAGTTGAATTGCACTTTTACAAGGCGGCTTCCATCTCGCAATTTACGAACAAAATTGAAATCACTGTCCACCTGACCATCAAGGACCTTCTTGTTCATGAAGGGGTCAATGTTCCAAAGCGATTGATTTTCATTCACGCATTTGACAGTCAAATACCTTGCATTCTCTGAAAGGGTTGCAAAAACTCGAAACTCTCGTTTGTCAGCAATAGGGGTTCCATTGTTCAAACTCGTGTTGGTCTTAGGAGTGTCATGGGTCGTTCCCCCCTCCCTGAGAAGGAGAAGGGATAACCAGGGAGTCAATCATGCTAGATTTCGGACAAAATCCGAACCCTGGGCCCGTGCCCGTTGTCCTGAATGGACCAGATAACCCTTAACTATTGATAATCAACCTAACAACAATAGCTCAAAGAAGAGTATGGCAGTTTCTGTCCTCTAACTCCCAAGTGGAATCCAGGTTGCATTCTCCAAAGAGGGATAGAGTTATGTGGAAGATACTTCCTTACCCCTGAACTTGCCTAGGCGAAGCACAGTAATTCGATGCTCCCCCCCCCCCCCCTAATTCCTTCACACAGCAACGTCATCTGTTAGCAGTTTTCTGTGACCTCAGGCGCACCAACATGGCATACTCATGAAGCTGTAAGACATTGGTTTAAGAGGAGCATTGCCTACCTTCATACAAAGCTTCCTTGCTAACAGGAAGTTTAGAGTGAAGGTGAGAAACAGCTTCTCTAACCTGGAAGATCAGCTGGAAGGGGTCCCACAAGGGAGTGTCTTAAGTGTAATTCTGTTTGCCATTGCTATAAATGACATCATAAAGGTCGTTCCAATTGCTGTCTCATGCAGGAGGAAGCTTACACGATGTGCAAGGACACATGTAGACTGCAATAAATCAGGTTGTGCAATGGGCAACATACCATGGGTTCAAATTTTCTCCAAGCAAAACCATGGCTATGCATTTCCACAAACGAGGAAAGTTCCATCCTTCCCTCTATTTAGGAGCAAACCCACTGCATTTTGTCCAACAGGTAAAGTACTTTGGTCTAATTTTTGACTCAAGACTTACATGGCTGCTTCACTTTAAACAGTTAAAGGTGAAAGCTAAAAAAGCGCTTAGTATTTTGCGGGTTCTTTCACACCTATCTTGGGGTGCAGACCGCACAATGCTTCTGCGGCTTTACCGAGCGCTTACTCGTAGTAAACTTGACTATGGATGTGAGGCTTATTCATCTGCATCTCCCACTGTTCTCCAGATGTTAGACTCGGTTCATAATGGAGCTTTC
>NC_061844.1:10884338-10889338 GCF_019202785.1 Penaeus chinensis
CTCCGTCGCACAATAAAATCGTAATACAATGAAATAATAAAAACTATAGTTAAAACCATCTTTAAGAATTACGTTAAAAATGGATTAAGAACATAGAAAGCAAAGGTAAAAGTAAAATGAACACTCACTTTAAAAATCAATATTAAACTCAAGAAATGAAATGCTGTACAAAATTATAAACCATAAAACCTAAACAAAGAAAAGCACTCGTAACTATTACTGAGGATTATTATTCAAAAGCATGATCACATCCAGCTCCTATAAGCGAGTCAAAGATACCTCAGACTTATCTTTATCTTTTTGTAGCTTCCGGGGACGTCGAGCCGGTTTCACTCAGAAAGAAAAAAAGGAAAAACAAACACCAGGTCTCTGCTGCGGTCTCTGCCGAACTGTTATTTTTCGCGGCCATTGGGGGGTGAGGGGTGACGGTGACGTCACTTTATACAAATTTACAAATAAGAGAAAACATAAAAACCTGCCAGTATTGATAAATAATTGGTAAATTAGTTAAAATGCGAAACATGTAAAACAATTGCAATAGTGAACATGAGTAAAATAATACATAAAAATAATGTTTGTAAAAATGGTCACCCTAATCATTTAAACATTTATATGATTTATACAGAATGGATTAAAAACAAGGGAACTAACAGATAATTAAAACTAGGGCTGTCGGCAAAGACCTGCATTAAAAAAGGTGAAAAGTAAGCTAATTAAAATGAAACGAAAACCAAAGAAAATGCACCAAACATGGGCAAACTAAAACAAAACAAAAACACGAAAACCAAGGATAAAAAAACACTAACATACAAGTAAAAGGGGATGGAATCCGGCAGGTGGAAGAATGCCGTGATGGGAAAGTGCAGTTTGCCAGACCAGGGAAGCGCGCAGGGAGAAGATGTTCGCTGTCGCGAGAGATAACGTCGCGCGTGGCGACTAGCCACACTACAACATCAATAACGAGAACTTTTCCAACTACAAACAATCAAGAGCTAAGGCTTGTAGAATAATAAGTCAAGCAAAACGGAGACTCCTGGCGGAGCTTTGTCTCTACAATTAACAGCAATACCAAAATATCAGAGGTTTGGTCCACTGTCAATAAAATCAATAAGAAAAAAACATCTTTCAAAATTAATAACATCATTCACGAGGGTACTAATTTCGATTCACCTAGAGACATTGCTAATGCACTCGCCAGGCAGTTCTCTCATACAAGCAGCTAAGAAAATAACCATCCCGCATTCCTGACCATCAAGGAAGCGGCTGAGCTGCAACCAATTCACTTTCCCACAGATTACTTTGATTACAAAAAAGATCTAACAAAGGATGAGCTTGCCCGAGCCCTAGCAGCCTGTAGAGGAACATCCCCAGGCCCCGATGAGATTCGATATGAGATGATAAAGCATCTTAATCATGATGCCATGATAAAGTTACTAGAAGTGTACAATGAAATTTGAAAAAGCCACACTTTTCCAAACTCATGGCACTTCGCCCACATCATTCCCGTATTAAAAGGAGGGGGTAATCCCAGATCTGCCATCTCCTACCGCCCAATTGCGTTGACAAGTTACTTATGCAAGGTCACGGAACGAATTATTAACAGTAGGCATATTGCATCTTTTAAATTCCAGTAATTTGCTAGTTGACGAGCAGTCCGGTTTCCGAAAGGGACGCCAAACTCTCGATCAACTAGTAAAACTGGACAGTCATATTCAAGAGGCAATTGCCAAAAAAGATTATCTGATTTCAGTCTTTTTAGATATAGAAAAAACCTACAACATGACATGGCGATATGGCTTACTCAGAAAACTTTACGGTTTTGGATTACGTGGAAACTTGCCTTGCTTTATTAAAAATTTCATTTCTGACAGAACTTTTGCTGTCAAATTGTTTTTTAAAAATATCACTTTTTCGGACATTTTTGTCCAGGCAAACGGGGTCCCACAAGGAAGTGTCTTGTCACCACCATTTTTTTATGTATGATCAATGACATCTTAACAGCTCCCCCTCGGAATCTTAAATACTCACTGTATGCCGATGATTGTGCATTATGACATTCCAGCAGTAATGCAGAATTCTCGGCTAATCACATCCAACTGGCACTGGATATGATTCATAATTGGGCCTCCAGTGGGGGTTTAAGTTTTCCATAAGAAAGAGTATCATTTATTTCACATAGGAGGAAGCCGAATATCAGAACATCATTCGGCAAAATTTCTTGGTCTACTCTTTATAGTACACATCATAGCATCAAAGTGCCTGATTACCATGGGGTTGCGTTTATCGTAATAGACCCGCGTTCCGACGTAATGATAGTAACCGAAGTTAATCATACGCTTGGCAACTTTTGAGCCGGTGTGACCCACTGTTACGTCCGTTAAATAATGTAAAACTAGGGCTTAAGCTAGAATCGTGATTCACTTATTATTCACACCCTGCTCACACTTTAGACGTCGCTGACATGTTTGGGTAAATCCCATCGATTTGTGATTCATGATAAATACCCGTAGGGCATTGCATGAGCGCCCATCATAGATCCGCAGATAGAGTGGGTTATTTATAAATTTCCCCAGCTCGTTTCGCTTCGTAAAGTACGGTATTTTGGGTACAGACCCCCCCCCCCCCCCCCCGTTAATGAAGTCTGAATGCGCAGCTTGACAATTTGTTACCTCGCCTTTTTTTTTTTTTTTTTTTTATGACGAACGTTATTCTGGGGTTTGGCATCCATGTCTGCTCTATGTGAGGTCACTCTCACTCTCATTAACTGTCACTCTCACACACACACACACACACACACACACACACACACACACACACACACACACACACACACACACACACACACACACACACACACACACTCATCCACGCAGAACAAAAGACACCGAAACCTTCCATTAATAGGGTTTGTTGCTGTCGTATTTGCAGGCGTACAAGATCTATGACGCATCTCTTCGCCCGCGAGTTTGTCAGTCGTGATGTGTGACTTGTACATGAATTATTATATGACATACATTTTTTTTTCTGTGTTATGACAATGGTTCAAGTAAATCTTTTCGGATTGCCAAATTGTCGTATCCCTTACTTTATTCTCGTATCTATCCAGAGACGGTTTGGTAGTTCAAGCTAGGTCCTTGCGGATCGCTACTTCCGTCTCTCTCTTCTTATTTCTTCTTTGAATGTAAAACACAAAATGAAAAAAAAAACACGAAAATATCGAAAATTCTACCATAAAAACTGCTAATTATATAAATAATCGGCTTGTGGCGCTTAACACCTTTTCTTCTCTGTTGTCTTTCTTTACTCTTACTATCTTGGCCCTTATGTGTATAATCTGGTTCACGATATCTGAACGGCACCGAAGGAGGCCCTGCTGCAGAAACGGTCACCTTCGGACGCTATGGAAAAACGTCACCGGAAGATGGCCAGAATCCTGGACACCAAGATATTCGTCAGAGAAGGTATCAAGCCGACCGAGAATGTGGAAGGGCGCCGCCTGCCAGGACGCCCGTAGATCCAGTGAAGGACCAGGAACTCGCCAGTGCAGGTACCAGTCGCCCCATGATGCTGTGACGGGCGCCGCCTGCCTGGACGCCGCAGATTTAGTCAAACTCCAGGAGCTCTTCAGCGCAGGTCTCATCCGCCCTCAGACGCCGAAAAAGACGCTTCCTGCCGGACGTACGAGCATGCAGCCAAGGACCTGGACGAGATCTTCGGACACGTGCATCGGGCGAGTAAGCCGCCGAGTTAGGCCTGGACGAGGACTACGAGGAAATCTGGACGAGTCCGAAGTCAAGGAGGACCTGTGCGAGATCTTCGAGGACGTGTGGATGTCGAGGACCCAGGGACAGCACACGCGAGAACGAAATGATTAGCAAGTCAAGAACCAGTCAAGTTGGGTCACCCTTGAGGCAAATCTAAGGCGCCTCGAGGGCGAGGCGTTAGTAGGTGGCTGAGCAATATACCGTGTACATAAGTGGCGTCCCCACGCCACTCTCGGGCATTTAAGACCAAGGATGACCCAGGCCACAGCGCTTGTCCAGTCAAGATAGAACGCCCGGCCTACGGCTTCAGGCGGGTGGGGAACAGATCACTTCTGCCCCGCAGGTGCTGACCGCCGCGACCTTCCGCACTCAGCACTACCAAGACTTGTCTTGTGTGTTCTATATCTGTGTTGCTTGTACTCTTAGAAAATAAAGACTCAAAGCACCGTCCCCTTTTACTACTCCTGCTTAACCAATGTATAAAGGTGTGCAATCTAAATAGCCTTTACATATGTGTGTGTGTGTGTGTGTGTGTGTGTGTGTGTGTGTGTGTGTGTGTGTGTGTGTGTGTGTGTGTGTGTGTGCGAGCGCGCGCGTGCATACATATGTAAGTGTATATAACTGCCATGATGGTCCAGTGGATAGAGTACTGGACCAACTATTGGCTCGAGTCTGATCTCAGGGCGAGAAAACGACATTTCTCCTTGTGAAATCAAACTTAGATGTCGTAGGGGAAGTCACTGCCGTGGTAGCGCGTTGAACCGTGAATGATTAATGGAATGGCATCTAATCAGGTAAGGGTGGTACTGCCTAATAACCTCTTAATAATAAATTGGGAGAGGCCTAGATTCTGCAGTGGAATGAATGGTTGTTGAACAAACATGTGTGTGTATGTGTGTGTGTGTGTGTGTGTGTGTGTGTGTGTGTGTGTGTGTGTGTGTGTGTGTGTGTGTGTGTGTGTGTGTGTGCGAGCGCGCGCGTGCATACAATTGTAAGTGTATATAACTGCCATGATGGTCCAGTGGATAGAGTACTGGACCAACTATTGGCTCGAGTCTGATCTCAGGGCGAGAAAACGACATTTCTCCTTGTGAAATCAAACTTAGATGTCGTAGGGGAAGTCACTGCCGTGGTAGCGCGTTGAACCGTGGATGATTAATGGAATGGCATCTAATCAGGTAAGGGTGGTACTGCCTAATAACCTCTTAATAATAAATTGGGAGAGGCCTAGATTCT
>NC_061844.1:10894338-10896838 GCF_019202785.1 Penaeus chinensis
TGCTCTAACCACCGGACCATCGCGGCAGTTATATATACATTATATATATATACTTATAAAAATACATATATTATATAAACATATACGTACATATATCATCACCCACTACCGTATCTAGATTTACCTTACCTTTACTAATACGCGCAGATTTGCATATATTGGGTTAGGTGTGTATATATGCATATATATATGCCCATATATATGTATGTATATATATATATATATATATATATATATATATATGCTCACACACACATATTTATATATATATATATATATATATATATATGTATATGTCGTTATAGGCTTGCTGCTCAGGCGTCTGATAGTAAGAATGAAGAGGTAGACAAAGACGGCCGTAAAGAACATGATTTATTACAAACGTTTCAAAGACAATCAAATCTACATCGTTAGTGCTATGACTATTAAACAAAGAAGGTAAAACTGCAGTTAGACAATTTAAGTAAAAACCTAGTTCAAACTGGTATACAATTAGGTGGATATTAACGTAAAAGACAAATTAATGTACATAAAAAACAAAGACATAATTTAACAACAACAAGCAACTCCTAGGTTGTTCTAAGAAGTTATAAATGGTGTTAGTGCTGGTAAAGACAAAACTGAACTTAATTTGGGGGTAATTCTTCCGGAGGAGAGATTTTAATTGTTTTCTTATTTCAAAACTTAGTTAACCCATGCATGGTAATTTTATACACATCTGTGATCTCTCTTAACAGTTGGCACAATAAGTTTATTTGATAATATATTACACAGGAATTTATTTGTTATTTTATCAAAAATATGTATTTGGTATCCATTTGTTATGAATATATTTTTTTAGAAAAATCATTTCATCACTAAAAGTAGACCAGCTACTGCATAGTTTATAGGCTCTGTTGATGAGTGTTTATGTTATTGATTTTGTATATAAAAGGGGTATAGCTAAGAAAATGGAGGCCGAGGCCAGTGAAGGTCGGTTTACGGTATATGCTATTATTAAAGACGCCGTTATCATTGGTAACAACTGTATCCAAAAAAAAGGTAGTTGGTTGTTGTGTTTCGTGGGAGAAGTTAATACTCTGGTGTTTGGAGTTCAGATAATGTAGAAACCGGCTTACGTGTGACGGATGTCTGAAAAGAACGAAGAGTCATCAATGTATCGTCGGTAATGTAAAGGTTTGAATTCTGGCGGACACAGCTCAAGCCACTTATTTTCGTGGTAGCAAAGAAATGCATTGGCGTAGGAAGGGCCCAGTGGGAAGCCCATAGCTACCCCGTCTGTTTGGGTATAAAAACAATCATCAAAATTGAACACTGTATGATGGGCGGAAATATCCAGTATTTTTTTGAAGTTGCTTTTTGTTAATCCAATTTTGGCAAGTTGGGAGGTGTCTAAATTGTTTACTATAATATCTGTGGGAAACATTAGTAAAGAGTGACTCTATATCAAAACACGCCATGGTGATTAGTTGTTTAAAGTTAAGTGATGTGATTTAATTTGCAAAAGATGCATATTTTTCTATAGCATACTGATTGGTAGTTAAAGGAGATATGATTGCATTGTTATAGTTAAAGGTGCCAATAGAAGAGATCATGGGTCTTAGTGGAATATTTGGTATGTGTACTTTGGGAAGACCGTAAAGTGAACCAGGTCGGGAACCAGACATTGACAGGAAGTTATAGGTGTTTCCGTTAATGGACGATTTGATGGTACGAAGTAGCCTTTTTAGTTTGTCCTCTAAGTACAATAAGTGGGTGAAAACGTCAACAATGATTCTTTTAAAGTTTAGAATATTGAGCAATTTGTGTTGATAGTCGCATTTGTTTGAAATTTCGACTCCATGACCTTTGTCAGGTTTGGTGATGATAATACTGCTGTCATTTATAAGTGACTGCAGAGGTGACATGAGGACAGCAGAATCATTATCTTGTTTCACTTGGTGTGAGAATTTCTTAAAGGTGTTGTTAGCAATGGTTGCTATATTGTTGGTAACATTGCTAAAGTTGTATTTGTAAATATCACAGTTCTTTATATCTCCACATAGATTTTCAAAATATAGATATAACTTATGTAAAGCAACTTTAGAAAGAGGCACACAGCAATCCAGTCCATGAGACAGTATATTTTTTGTTCTTCAGATAGAATTTCTTAATATCAGTTTTTCTTAATATCAGTACCTAATTTTAGAAGCTTCTTGTTGTGTATATTGTCTACTTCAACTAGGTTTTTGCGAACATTGTTGTTGATCAGTCTCGAAATACAAATATAGTCAAGTAATGATAGTGTTGATTTTAACAGATTTGAATCTTGTTGAGTTTTTTAGTGACAATAGATTTTTTTTTTTTTCTGACTGGAAATTTCTCTATCCAGGAGAACGGAACACCAAGAGCGATATGTGAGAGTGCTCTCAAATACAGGGTTATGAACACGGAAATTAAGGAGTTTTGGGATTACATCACAGTGTTTACATATGTTCAAAAACTTAATGTCCTTCTGCAG
>NC_061844.1:10916838-10919338 GCF_019202785.1 Penaeus chinensis
GTTTGCCTTCTACAGTGCAGATAATTTTACAAATTTCGCTAGTTATATGCAAGGCATTAGTTTCCTTTTGGGACTAAACATGCTGGCGACTTTTGCTTTGTTTACAAAAAGATACACTCAAAAATCTTCCGCCGGAATTAAGGTCAAGATAGAACCTTCAATAACCACTAAAATTATTAAACGTTAGCGAAAAAAATTCTTCGCTGGAAAACCAGTTGAGAATTTGACGGATGTGTTGGAGCAGCCGGCGCGCCGATAATCTTTCATCATTATACTCAGTTCATAATATCTCCGCCAATGTAATATGACTTTCCTGTTCTTAGGCAGAATATGACCGACCTGACCACCGCTCGCTGAATCGAGTTCTTGACAGGCCTTCTTCACTTACCAAACTTATGACGACCATCCATAATGTAGACCGCGAGCTCTCCCCGCAAGGCATACCTGCGAGTAGCGATGCGCAAAAATTAGTCAGTTTTACACCACTTTTTACTTCCTTGGGCACGGGAGCCACTTAAGAAATATGAAATTCACAGGAGGGAAAACAAGGATATAACACTTTGGTTGCTAAATATGTTTGTTAGCATCTACTGCATTGGCGATTTTTTTTATATAAAATAATGCCCTCTTTTTCCCTCATCGGATGCATCATCTGTGCTTGCACCACTTTTCTTCCGTTAACCCTCATGCTAAACCACTTCACTATATTGCTAAATGTGTGTGTGTGTTTGTTGGTGTGTGTGTGTGTGTGTGTGTGTGTGTGTGTGTGTGTGTGTGTGTGTGTGTGTGTGTGTGTGTGTGTGTGTGTGTGTGTGTGTGCGTGTGTGTGTGTGTGTGTGTGATTGAGTGCGTGTGTGTATGTGTAAGTCTACAAATATATATATATATATATATATATATATATATATGTACATACACGCAAACACACACATACACATACACACATCCATACACACACACATATACATATATATATATAGATAGATAGATAGATATGCATAGGTCGATGTGTATATATATATATATATATATATATGTATGTATATGTATATGCATATATATGTATATATATATATATATATATATATTTATATATATATATATATATATATATATATGCATGTGTGTGTGTTTATATGTGTACACACACACACACACACACACACACACACACACACACACACACACACACACACACATATATATATATATATATATATATATATATATATATATATATGTATATACACACACATTTATATGTATATATATATATATATATATATATATATATATATATATATATGAGTGTATGTGTGTGTGTGTGCTTGTGTCTGTTTATATATATGTATATATTTAAATATATGTGTGTGTGTGTGTGTGTGTTTGTGTGTGTGTGTGTATATGTATATATGTATATATATCATCATCATCATGGCGACCGCAGTCGAGCGTTCATGACATAGTGTCTCCATAATTCACGGTCGTCCATAGCTCCTGGTAGTTGCTCCTTGGATATGTTGGTATCTTTGATTAGTTGGTCGATGAATGTTAGAGCAGGTCTTCCCCTGCTTCCCCTGCTACGCCTACGCCTACGCGGGCTCCCAATGTAAAAGTTTGTGAACAACTTCTTTTTTACACCTCCAGCAGTGACCTGCAAATCTTTTGACAATTGTAGCTGTAATCTTGGGTAAGCTTCCGTAAAGCGTTTCATTTGAGACGTGATTACGCCAGTTTACATTTTGGACAACTCTTAGCATTTTAGTGTAGGCTCCATCTAGTTTCTTCTCCAAGGTTTGGGTCAAAGTCCATGCACCGCAGCCATACAACAACACTGATTCAAATGTTGTTCTAAAGAATGATATATTGGTTTCTTTTGGGATATCTGATTTCCATATTAGTTCCATCTTATTCATTGCCACCCAAGCTTTTGAAATTCTAGTTTCGATATCCTTTGCTGAGGAACCTATCCAGGTGCCTAGATAAAGAAAATCGTCGACTCTTTTTAGCACTCCACCTTCAAGAGTTACACGATTTTGCTTTTCTTGGTTTAATGACATATAATTTGTCTTTGAAACTTTAATGTGGAGACCCACTATTTTACAGAATGTTCGGCATTATTAAGAAGTTCTTGAGCTTGCTTCATGGTATTAGATAAAAGAGCTATGTCATTCAGCAAAATCCGTATCGCATATCACAGTTGGTGGATGTCGCCTGCTTCTTCTTTGTGTTAATGTGAATCCAAGATCTTGTTCATTCCCAATGGCTTCTCTCATGGCGTAGTCCAAGGCTACTATGAAAAGATACGCCGCCAAAGTATCACCTTGAAAGACACCAGCTGAATTTAAAAAAAAATCTGTGTTGCCATCAGGAGAGGACTTGGGCTTCTGTGTTCACATAAAGGGCATTTATGGCAGATACTATGGTGTCAGGTATGTCGTATACAGATATAATTAACATGAGCATCCCACGGTGGATGGAGTCAAAAGCCTTTTTAAAG
>NC_061844.1:10926838-10929338 GCF_019202785.1 Penaeus chinensis
GTTCTCTTCTTCCCTTCCCCTCTTCCTCTCTCTATAGATGGAGTGGGTAGGTGTGGGTGGATTCCGTCATTCTGGTTCTACAGGTTCGGTTCTGACATTAGCATAATGGCTTAAAAAAACCTGTATCATTCTCTCTCCTCTCTCTCGCTCTCTCTCTCTCTTTCACTCTCTCTCTCTCTCTCTCTCTCTCTCTCTCTCTCTCTCTCTCTCTCTCTCTCTCTCTCTCTCTCTCTCTCTCTCTCTCTCTCTCTCTCTCTCTCTCTCTCTCTCTCTCTCTCTCTCTCTTTCTTTCTTTACCCCACTTATCTCTCTCTCTCTCTCTCTCGCTTTTTCTCTCTTTCCCTATACCCAATTATCCCCACTTCTCTCTCTCTCTCTCTCTCGCTTTCTCACTTTCTCTCTCACTCACTCACTCACTCACTCACTCACTCACTCACTCACTCACTCACTCACTCACTCACTCACTCACTCACTCACTCACTCACTCACTCACTCTCTGTCGATCTCGATCTCTCACTTTCTCTTCCCCAGACGGGGCGAGGAAGGAAGGGTTTCAGCAGGTGAAGATAAAGTTACGGCCGTCGATGAATAGTGAAAGTATGAAAAAAAATGAATAGTGAATCGGGTGCATGTGGCTTGAATGTTGGAAGGAGAGCGAGATGTGATCTATAAGCTTTTTTTTTATGTTTTCCGAAACACCAAACACTTTGACACACTTCTATTTAGATTTTTCCTTTAAGAACACATTACGGGAACCTGTTGAAACTTCCTTTCGGTCTATATCATAATGTATGCCTTTACCTAGGTACAGTTTGATACACGCAGTCTCAGATAGGGATTTATGGTTTCTTGATATCTAAAATGTTTAGCATTACATCCAATACATGTTCAGTGGATAATGGTAAAATTTCAAGTCTATCATGAGGGTAGCTGGAGCGACATAGAATTTCCAACATATCCGAGTCATATATGACGTGGTATTGGGATGAAGGTCTTCAAAATCATTTTGTACCCCAATGATGTAACCTTACAGTCCCCAAAGCTTAAGAAAAGGCTGTGTATCTTGATTTGTTGACATAATTCTATCGATAAGAGAAGTAAATGCCTGTGATTATTGCAATTATCTCTTTTTCTGACACGGAGCTCACTCACAATGGTTACGGTATGATGCAAAATCTCATGTAAGTTCACTTTTCAAATGAAGAACAATGTATGAAATAATGAAAAAATGTATCTGAGAAATGCATTTGAAAGTTTCCACCACAGCCTTTAGAAGCGAATAGTAGTGTATATAAACAATATGAGGGGGCTTCAAAAAGGAAAGTATGATAAATCGGTTACAATTATGATGTTCATTTTTCAACATTTGCTCCATAAAGATCAATACAATTCGGCAAACGTTGATATCAGTCTTTAAGTCCGTTTCAGTAAAACAGAGGGTCATATGATCTGAACCATGTCCGAGCAGCTCTTTTTACATCTACCGATGGAAAACCGGTACCTTTCAATTATTTTTTTAAAGTTTGGAAACAAAACGAATTCGGATGGGGCTAAATCGGAGCTGTAAGGTGGATGACGGATAATTTCCCATCGAAATTCACGTAGCACAGCTCTTGTCTGCCGAGCGCCGTGAGGGGGGGTGCACCGTCTTCGTGGGAGAGAGCGCGTTGATGCAGCTTTCCAGGACGTTTTTCTAAGATTTTTTATTTTTTTATTTTTTTTTTTTTTTTACAGTTTTCTCAAAACGCATTCATAATAAGCAGATGTAATTGTTTTATTGCTCTCGAGGAAGTCAACGAGTAAAATCCTCTCTGCATCCCAGAAGATAGTAGCCATGACCTTTCCCTTTGAATGCTCACATTTTGCTTTGCCTGGTCCACTTCTACCCATGGGCAGCTACTGCTTTGATTGAATTTTCTCCTCGGGATCGTACTGGTAGACCATGTTTCATCCCCTGTCACAATTATCTGTAGAAAGGCTTCAGAGTCCTCATCCCACTTGTTCAAAATTTCCATTGCAAGATCTACCCCTGTTTGCTGCCTAGGGACCCATCTAGCAGAAAGCTTGTTTAGCTTCAAACTCTCCAACTGATTTTTTGTGTGGAGAACCCACAGAGATGCTGTGCCTGCTACTAATTTAGTGGTTATTCGTCTATCCTTTTTGATCATGTTGCAAACAGCATCAATGTTTTCCTCACAAACTGACGTTAAAGGCCTGCCACTGCGGGGCTGTTGATTTCTGTGGGGCATTGTCACCATAAACTTGTTACAGAGCGTCAATGATCTGCCTATTCTCCCAACCGAGTTTCACCCTGAATTTAAAGTTTGTCCTGGTAGATTCCATGTTACTTGAATTATTTCAATTTCATTTCCATAATAGTTTACCTGTAATCAGATATCATACCTGCATATTAAGGACTTTAATAGTTTCCTATTGGCTTTCAGTGAAATTAAACTTAAACGTAGCGACCATGATACAACATGAAAAAATGTATCAAAGT
>NC_061844.1:10934338-10936838 GCF_019202785.1 Penaeus chinensis
CATACTCTGAAGAATTCCCAAGTATGAGATTTGATGCAGTGTGATGTTCTGATATGCAAGTATTAAAAAAAAATTGATGCAATATGACCACCTGAGCAAAATTGATATACACTGAAGGTCTCAAAGATTTTTTTTTTTTTGAAATATGATTACAAGTGTAGATGTACTGATTTATTAGCCCGCAATACTAAATGAGTCTAAGCATAACATCATTTCCAGACTAACCAATTAATATTTCAGAAGCGACAAAACTCAGATGATACTAAGGAATTGACTAATCCTAAGTACATGAGAAGACGCTAAAACATGTTCTGATTCCATGGAAAACTGTCCAATGTGAAAGTAATGATTCCCCAGTCTTTTGTGGTTGAAATGGAAGGACACCATCGGGTACCAGTATTACGAAAAACATAATCAAAATGGGTACTGAGTAATCAGTTAGAAGCAGGGGATTTATGAGCAAGGTGGATAAAAAATAAAGAAACAAAGAGACAAGCGAAAAAAAAAAATAATATTGCTGTTATCTATGAAATGGGAAAACTTGTATCATATACATGGAAAAAGTCAAAACTAGTTTCGTCAAAGATAAAACAAGTTTGTGTACTAATCAGATCATACTGGTCTTGTACAAACTTATGTATCATGCGCACCACTTAATAGATCAAGTGAAGTATTTTCCTTGTTACTTTAATATTTTAAGATGTGTTAAATCATTCTCTTGTATAAATTCAACAATGTTTGCATATGAATTATTGAAACCTAAGTGGTATGAAAACTGACAGTAGGGGACTCCTAAACTTAGGAGACAGGCCAACAGGAGGCCAGAAAAGGTAACAAGGTCAGGACATCAACAGCACAAGTAGGTCAAGACACAACCAATGATCAGTTGGCAGGATGAAACAGTGAAATTCGGGAGACGGAATCGGACACAAAAAGGGAAAGTCTAGAAACAAGCGTGAGAAGCCAAATTTTGTAGTAGAATAGTGTGAGCGGGCGGGCGCGCACGCACGTTCACACACACTCACACATAAAGGAAACGGTTGACGAATTAATGAATTAGATTAAAGAATTGAATAATACAATTCAACAAATTGCTGAATCAACCCATAAGGAGGATGATACCAAATCACAATCTGCATCGCACCTTCTCGTCCAGGTGGGTCCTACTGGGACTTAGTCTGTTTCTCGGAACAGATCATCTAAGGGGCATCTCCTTGGCAGCGAGACACGGAAAAAGAAAACTGAAATCGAAGTCCTAGAACTAAAGTGAATGACTTTAGATTAATTGCCTAGTCTTATGCTCCTGATATTATAGTTCTCCAAGAACCGCATTTAACCAACCTCGTGTCAGCTGAGGTCATTTCACTGATGAATTACCAGCTGTGTCGGAAGGATCGAGAGGGTAGGGGTGGAGGCGGAGTCGCCATGTACATCCACCAAAGCCTCCCTTTACTGAGGTGGCAATTGATTATACTTTGGAGTTTCTCGCATGTAAAGTAAAAATCAATAACACGTATCTGACTTCATGTTCAGTTTATTGCCCACCTAACAATATGGTAATTTATGAATAGCCTGCCACAAAATAAATTAATATTAGGTGATATTAATGCTCGTCATACGTTATGGGGTCCCTTGCAGGCAGATGGTAGAAGTGAATATGTAGTTAAGTTGTTTAATGACCCTGATTTGGCCCTTCTGAACAATGGTAGCCTGACACGGGTGGACGATAATACCGGCACTTTGAGCTTTATTGATATATCACTGGTCTCTTCAACAATAGCAGCCAAGTGCCTGTGCAACACCATTGACGACTCGTTGGGAAGCGATCACTTCCCTATTTGTATTAAGTATTCATACAACACAACAAAAGCGCCTTTAACACCTGTAATGTAAAGAAAGGAGACTGGGTCGCTTTCACTAGGAGCGTCTAGTTGTTGAAGAAATCAATGATGATAAAGTTAACTATGATCAAAATTATATACTAGATGCAGCAATAAAATCCATTCGTAAAACTTGGACAAATAACGTTAAGCATGATCGCCGGAGGGCGCTGTGTGATCTCATTAGGGTCTACAGGATTTAAGAAAAACAAAACAAAGACATCAAACACGAAAATTTTTACAATTATAAACTAGCAAGAGTTAGGGCTAGTAAAACAATAAGACAAACTGGAAGAGCTCCTGGTGGAGCTTTGTCTCTATAATACACCGCTGGTCCACTGTAATATATGAAAAAAAATATCTTGCAAAATTAAAAATATCATTCACAAGAGTACAAATTTCGATTCACCTCATGCATTCGCCGGGCAGTTCCAACCGCTTGGATAATTACCATCCAGCATTCGTGACCGCCAAGGAAGCAGCTGAGCTGCAACCAATACACTTTCCCTGTAGAGGAACAGGCTTCTCGGGCGTCAAAGATATACGATACGAGATGATAAAGCATCTTGATTATGATGCCAGTTGCTAGAAATGTACAGTGAAATTTGTAAAAGCCAAAT
>NC_061844.1:10949338-10951838 GCF_019202785.1 Penaeus chinensis
ATCGATGTATGATTCGGCAGTCTAAACTTTAGTTCACATTCAGTCGACAATACACCCGTTCCTACACACTCATCTCTCTTGGAGCCGTCGGTATATATATGAAAAAAGATAGATGTTTAATAAGGTTCTCTCTGAACCTCTGGCGTATCTCCACCTCCGGCGCCATGGCCTTGGCTGACGTAAGCCAGGCTTCCAAGATAGCAAAATTGGGGGTTTCCCATAGCGCTATATTTGTCTTAACCAGGTTATCGATGGTAGAGAGATATATACCGACTTTCTCGTGGCAAAGGGCCTAGTGCCTTCATTGCCATTAGGGTGGCTCGGGTCTCGAGCCACCTTTGCGGCATAGGTCAGTGCTAACTGGCCGCGTCTGAGTCGGAGGGGAGGTACTCCTGACTCCACCTCAAGACGCTCGATCCGAGTACATTTCAGGGCTCCAAGGCACACACGCAAACAAGCATTCTGCACAGCATCCAAACCTTTCAAACTTGTTTTCGATGCCGAGTCATACACGATTGACCCATAATCTACTTTAGACCTAATTAGGGCTTTATATACCATTAGCAAAGACTGTCTATCAGCTCCCCATTTATTACCAGAAATGCACTTTAATAAATTTAGTGCTCTTTGACATTTATTCTTTAACTGACCAATGTAGTCTTTCCAATTGAGTCTACTATCAAAAAGTAGCACAAGAAATCTAGCAGAATTTTGAATAGGTATTGGGTGGTTGTCTAGAGTTAGCCTGATGTTCGGCATCCTCCTACGTTAAAAAATTACCTCAATACTCTTTCTAGTGGAAAACTTAAAAACCCACTGGAGGCCCCAGTTATGAATCATATCCAGTACCAATTGGATGCGATTTGCTGAGAATTCTGCATCATTGCTGGAATGCCATAATGCACAACCATCAGCGTCCAGTGAGTATTTAAGATTCCGAGGAGGAGCTGGTAAGATGTCATTTATCATACATAAAAAATAATGTAGGTGACAAGACACTTCCTTGTGGGACCCCGTTTGCCTGGACAAAAATGTCCGAAAAAGTGACAATGCCAGAAAATAAATTGACAGAAAACGTTTTGTCAGAAATGAAATTTTGTATAAAACAAGGCAAGTTTCCACGTAATCCAAAAGCATAAAGTTTTCTGAGTAGGCCATACCGCCATGTCATGTCGTAGGCTTTTTCTATATCTAAAAATACTGAAATCAAAAAATCTTTTTTGGCAATTGCCTCTTGAATATGACTGTCCAGCTTTACTAGTTGATCGAGAGTTTGGCGTCCCTTTCGGAAGCCGCACTGCTCGTCAACTAGTAAATTACTGGAATTTAAAAATAGCCTACTATTAACAATTCGTTCCATGACCTTGCATAAGCAACTTGTCAACGCAATTGGGCGGTAGGAGATGGCAAATTTGGGATCACCCCCTCCTTTCAATATGGGAATGATGTGGGCGAAATGCCATGAGTTTGGAAAAGTGTGGCTTTTCCAAACTTCATTGTACACTTCTAGCAACTTAATGATGTCATCATGATTAAGATGCTTTGTCATCTCGTATCGAATCTCATTGGGGCCTGGGGATGTTCCTTTACAGGCTTCTAGGGCTCGGACAAGCTCATCTATAGTAAGATCTTTATTGTAATCAAATTCATCTCCTGTGGCAAAGTGAATAGGTTGCAGCTCAGCCACTTTCTTGATGGGCAGGAATGCGTGATGGTTGTTTGTGAGCTGCTTGTATGAGAGAACTGCCTGGTGAGTGCATTAGCAATGTCTCTAGGTGAATCCAAATTGTTACCCTCTTCAATGATATTATTTATTTTAAAAGATGTTTTTTTCTTATTGATTTTATTGATAGTGGACCAAACCTCTGATATTTTGGTATTGCTGTTAATTGTAGAGACAGAGCTTCGCCAGGAGTCTCTTTTTGCTTGTCTAATTACTCTACGAGCCCTAGCTCTTGCTTGTTTGTATTTGCAAAAGTTCTCGTTTGTGATGTTATTTTTGAAAAGCCTGTAGGCCTTAATACGTCGGCACAGCGCCCTGCGGCAATCTGGTGTCCACCATAGAACTCTATGCTTAACACTATCTGTCAAAGTATTAGGAATGGATAGCAAAGCTGCTTCTAAAATCGAATTCTGAATATTGTTTACTTTATCATCAATGGTTTCTCCAGCAAGTTCGAGCTTGACGCTCCCTGTGATGGCAACCCAGTCTGCTCTTTCTACGTTAAATTTAGGCGCTGAAGGCGTTCTCACTGTGTCGCATGAATATTCAATCAAAATAGGAAGATGATCGCTTCCCAAACGAGTCATCAATGGTGTGCCACAGGCACTTGGCTGCTATTGATGAAGAGACCAGTGATATGTCTATAAATATGTCTGTGAAATGAGTTTCTTGGAGAACTATAATATCGGGAGCATAGGACGAGGCTAATAATTTAAGGTCATTTATTTTAGATCTAAGACTTCGACAGTTCCATTGTATAATGATTGACGCGATGAT
>NC_061844.1:10981838-10984338 GCF_019202785.1 Penaeus chinensis
TCCCTCTCCACATTACAGTCACACTGGCAACCATCAGCATTAAAGTTGACGAGGTTAAGAAAATCCTTCATCATTTAGACACGAATAAAGCTATGGGTGGGGACCACCTCTGACCTACTTTTCATCCAGTCATTGTCAAGGAGTCGAGCCTTAGATGTGATCGCATTAAACATCACTGGTGCGTTCGACAGGGTGTGGCACCGTGGCATCATCAGCAAGCTAAGGAGTTTCGGCATCATTGGGAACCTCCTGGACCTTCTTCAAAACTATTTTTATGGAAGATCACTTTCCGTGGTGGTAAACGGCCACATATACGTCCAGCAGGTGGTTAAGACAGATGCGTGGAAGCTTGGATGCATCCGTCGCATCAGCCATTTTCTAATCGGGCCTGGTGTGGCAGCACTCTACAAGTCGCAAGTCCACAGTCTTATGGAGTACAGTCCGCTTGTGTGGTCTGCCTGTCCACCTTCATATCTTCAGCTGGATCAGGTTCAGAGGAGGGCGGAAGCTATCATAACACGGCAACCGCTGGATGTCACACTTCAACCAACACCTGTGCAATGCTAGCGGCCTTTGTGTAATGTATAAGGTTAACGTAGTGCAGACTCTACATATGTCAAGCCTACGCCTTCCCACTCCACACACCTCCAGCTTCAACACCCATGGTGGACAAGAGCAAGTTCATGTACCCTTCGCCAGGACAGAGTTCCACTTGCGCTCATTTCGGTCAAGATAAGGGCGCCTTTGGAACCACATGGTCAGGAACAACAGCCTCCATCACGCAATGTCTCTACAACAATTCTTGAGTCGCGTCAACAGTTGGCTCCTCAACCAGTAGCAGATGTACATAATGACTATTTTGAGAGTTTTTACAGATCACTTATTTATTGTTTTAACATTAGGTTTTACTTCGTTTCCTTCTTAGTCTCATTATTTTAATGTTCATTTCTAGAGTGCTTGTTACAGATAGTTTCACATGTAATATGTTAAGGGGACCATCCTTGGGTTGGGGGGGGGGATGTCGGGGGGGGTTGTAAATGAGTTATGCCCTGTTTCAGAATCGTAACTACTGTGGAATTACCCACGTGAATATGAACTGCCACGAAGAAAAATTAGGTGGTCAAACGAGGGCTTAACCCCGGACAACTATTTCGCTAATTAGCGAATTTCACAGTGGGTTGGTAGCCCATGATACTCTCCGAAGGGATATTTCAACTGAGTTGAGGATTTTTCCTCATCTCAGTTGAAAGGGGACTAGGAACCATGAGTAGTAAGTATTAGCTTTCTTCTTACTCTCCCTTCCTCCCGTTGTACACCCTGTTTGCTTATGGGTGATTACGTAAGAGCATATTTATATTTACCCCACACCCCCTTATCTTCCCTACCTCCCATTTTCGGTCGGGGGGGGGGGGGGCAAAAAAGAAAATGAGACAACCGAGGTGGAGGGTAATATGAGGAATAGGGGACTCCTGGCGGCAGAAAAACGAGTTTAGAAGTGCGAGGACGTGATATTACAACGTTATTTTATGGGCACGTGAACCGCATAGTTACGGCGCAGGATGACTTCAGTGCTATATTATATTGTATTTTGTGATGCTGTGCAATAACAATTGATCCGATCTGAATTAAATAAAGAACAAGAGATAGAGCAATGGTTGGGTTTTCTCTTATGTAGAAAGTAGTCAGTAAGCAAGCGAAAAAAATATGGAAAATTAAGAGAAAATTATCAAAAAAGTTTGAAGGTCGATTACTCGTACAGGTTTTTTTTTTCATATTTCAGTCTTCTCACAGCTTATAGTTTTTGTCCGATCTCAAAATGCTTTTTCCCCTAAACAGAATGTCAGTATGCGCATAGAAGTACGTATCGTTTTTTTTTAATTCAAAATATATTTTTTAAAATTATTTTTTAACCTTCTGTTTCTCTTTTTTTTGTGGCAGTTTTGTAACATGCGATAATTTAGAAACGAATTAATGAATTTCCAAATTGGAATACGTTGTTTTGTTTATATGACATAGAGGTTTTCTCAACCAAAGTAATATAGAAAATTATGTGATAACTCTAGAGGTAACCTAACTTTTAAAAATCGATTTTTCGTTGCGCCTACAATTCCCTATGGTCAAATGAAATAAAATTCAGTATAAAGGTGCGTAATAAAGTACTCTTTCATCCCACCAAATTTCATTAAAATCTGTAAGACTATTTTCTAATTTTATACAAAAAAGTGAAAATCGGCATTTTCTCTGGGACGGTCCCCGTAAAGCTTTGGCAAACTTCAGTAAATACACTCTCATACCTGAAATAAAGGTTAAACAGAGAGAGAGAGAGAGAGAGAGAGAGAGGAGAAAAAGAAAATCAGTGCATCCATCTCTCTTCCTTTCACACACAATCGAACTTGATAAAAACAAAAGTGAGGAGACACATCCCGTTTAAGAAGAAATCAGGAAACAACTAAACCTTACGGACCAGAAACTCGACGACCGCCACAGAATCCCCTTGGGC
>NC_061844.1:11004338-11009338 GCF_019202785.1 Penaeus chinensis
CAAATCTATGTGTGTGTATATGTATGTATGTATGTATATATGGATTTGTAATTATGCACACACACACATACACACACACATATATTGAAAGAGAGAGAGAGAGAGAGAGAGAGGGAGAGAGAGAGAGAGAGAGAGAGAGAGAGAGAGAGAGAGAGAGAGAGAGAGAGAGAAGGAGAGAGAGAGAGAGAGAGAGAGAGAGAGAGAGAGAGAGAGAGAGAGAGAGAGAGAGAGAGAGAGAGAGTGAGAGTGAGAGAAATCCACTTAAACAAACACAAACACTACTGCATATACATTAAGACATATATCCTTCACCTCAAACAAAAGCACATTCCTCACGTCTATAAAAATGTTCGTGCTTCTACAATAAAATCAACCAACTACCTCGAGGCTAAAACTAACAACTGCTATGTAGCTCCTTACGAGGTCATTTCTTCTTAGTTGCTTATTAATATGCAGATGCATTAGAGACTCAATGGAATCCCTTACACACGATCCTTCGTCGTCGTGATGCAATTCGCTTAAGACCCTAAAATCTTTTATCATAAAATGCTGAAGAAAAAAAGGATAGCCTCGGCTTTAATACTAGAAAAGGTGGAACGAGAGTCCCATCGAGAGCCCGAGGGTCATAAACCAATTTTGAATCCCTATGTCTTCCAGCCAGCAAGGGCCGAGTTTCTCTGCCGTCACTATAAACCATCTCCTAGAGTTGGCTTAAGCATCGGCTCAGATGATGATACTGCTCTAGATTGTTTGGCTGAAGAAGACATCTTTACAACGAAGGATAGAATTATAGGCACCTTCGGGACATCGTTTAAAGTGGCTTATTACTGGTGAGGCGGCGAGGTCAGAATGTAAATGTCTTACATTCATGCAAGAGGGACTTCGTTTAGTGGAAATGATTTCCTGCCTTTTCTTTTGATGACAGAGGGAGAGTCAACTTGTTAGACGCAAATCATAAGCATCTGTGTCATATCCCTACGTTGTTATTCTTATAATTATCTTAAAGTTTTCCCTTTAGTTTTAAAATATGCATAACTTCACATTCTTTGACGCGTTAAGATACAAAGCGGTAGTCTTCGCATTATAGTTTTTAATATCGATATTAAAAATAAAAAAATCTGATTTTTACGACTCTTTCTATTATTTCTCAACTACGCGAGTTCAAACGTCTCCGATGTAAAATCTGAAGAAAAAAATATATACCATAACTTTACATCAGTGTTCCTTCTGAACATATACTAAATGCTATTTAAATGCCTTTTCATTAACTCCTGTCTTATCTTTATTCATGCCTATCAGTGTCATTTCTCAATTAAGCATAACACTAAGTTTCCGAGTTATACCAGTCAGAGCTTTAATAACCCCTTTTTATAGTTCTAGTCGTTAACCGTATTCTTCGTTCTAATGGACTGCTGACTACCGCAGCGCCTTGTCTAAATCCCAGGGTGCTATATTGAGAGTCGGGGTGGGGTAGGGTGTAAGTGCACGATCTACGCACGAACACACGCGCGCGCACGCGCGCGCACACACACACACACACACACACACATAGGGAAGAGGAAAAACAACACGTGTAAGAACTTCATTGTGCAAACGTAACAAAAACAGGGAAAATTCATTCTAGTACATACAAAAACGCAAAAATAATACAAAATCAATTGGGATTCCTCTTCCTTATAAGAATCCGTTTCCCATGGGACTCATATATAACCCATTACATACTGAAGAGGTACGACAAGAATATCTTAGACCTCTACAGGCAAACTGAAAAGAATTTCCGCTTCAAGAAGGTGCTTTGATCTTTTTGATTGGGAAATAAATAAACAAAACAAAAAAAAAAGGATTCCCAACATCAAACTGGGCGATGGCATCACTCTGTTTACTTCCTCTATTCTCATTCCGATTCCAAATGCTTATCTATCAATGACATAAATATTTATAAGTAATTATGTAATGTTTATTTCAGACCTAAGGAGCTAGCTAAACTAGGAATTCATCTAAACAAAATGGTGGACAAGAACAAGGTTATTTTCAACTTTTCTGGCAGATTATCAGATGAACAAAAAGAAACCCTTCTTTAGGTTTTGATTATTGTATGCCACCCAGTAATATTTCCCATAATCAATTCTTTCTTTGTTTTGAAAAACTATGTCACACCACCAAAACTGAGATTTATAAAGAAGAATAGATATATATCACCAACAGCATTTCTGCTTTGGCACATGGCATTCACAAGACATTCAAACATCATATCAAGAGTAATTATAATCCATACCCTTTCCTTACACCTTTAAAAACCTTAAAAGATGATAATAACATCATCACCAAACCAGATAAGGGTCGTGGAGTTATAATAAACAAAGATGACTACCTTAATAAGCTTAAAACAATAGTTAATGACACCTCCAAATTTAAAACAATCATTTCTGACACTGCTCCTCATCTGGAAGACAAACTGAACAGACTCTTGCGCTCAATAAGAACATCTATCGGTGAAATCTCAACCTCTTAACTACATATGGCTTCAAACCTATAAAATTAGCCCCATCATTTCTGCTGTTGGAACCTTCAATTATAATTCTTAGTTAAGATCATTACTCCATAAATTACAAATTAATATACCATAGAAAACTTTATCGTTTATCAAAAAAAAAAAAAAAAAAAAAAAAAAAATATATATATATATATATATATATATATATATATATATATATATATATATATATTGACCTTAAACCACTACGGCCTGTTTCAATGGCAAGTTTTGACACAGAGTCGTTATTTACTAATGTTCCTCTCAATGAAACCACTAATATAATTATAAACAAAACTGCCTCATCACTCTTAAACTCGTATGGTTTGAACAAGACAACTTAAAAGAAATTATTGGACATAGCTGCTCACAATTTAGTGTTTACCTTTATTGACTCTATTTACACGCAAATAGACGGTGTAACTATGGGATGACCACTTGGCCCTTATTATACCAATAACTGTCTTTGCCACCATGAACATGTTGCTTATTTCAAGTCTATTTTATATCGCCGTTACATAGATGATATATTCTTACTCCTTAACGACCCTTCTCACATTAACCCTTCCCTCTTATACTTGAATTCACAACACCCCAAAATTAAATTATCTTGTAAAATTGAGCAAAATAATAAATTATAATTTTTTGATACTTGCATAAATCTTCGGAATAACTGTACCAGTGCCTGCAGGAAACCCGCATTCACTGGCCTTGGGCTTCATTATCTCAGCTATATTCCTCATATTTACAAGCTAATCAACCTTACAACACTTATCAACCGGGATTGCATCATCTGTTCGACCTGAACTAGTTTCCATGAAGAAGCATCATTCTTAAATTAATATTTTATTTATTTTATAAAGCACTGTGTCAGAAATGATACCTAAAACATCTGTCAACCACAGTCAAGAAGGATTACATATACAATTTTATATATGGGCCGTCTTAGTGTTGATCTCAGAAAATCATTAAACAAAATTCTCGCTGCTATCCTCAGATTTGTTTTCAATTGATTTTTCTTTTTTTAAATTCTAACACTATCGAAAATTTCGTAAAGAAAAAAGAAAAGTGTGACTCTGAATAAGTTCGAATGTGGTTTCTCTATTTACTTGTCCTAGCTGTCAGGCTAGGCACGTGGGATCAACCTCGCGATGGCTCCGTCACCGCTTTCTCGAACATAAAGGCAAGTCAATCAGGACAGGCCTACAGGTGAGAAAACCATCCTTCTCAGCAATTAGAGAGCAATCTAACCTCAACAATTATCCTTTTAACAATACTAATTTCAAAATCTTGACCTCCCACATTAACAGGTTTGATTTGATCATAGCAAAATCACTTCACATCCTCACTATGAAGCCACAGCTAAACAATGCTTCCATTGCAACCACCCTGTTTACCATGTAAACTACCAACCATCCATTTTTTGCTTAGTACCTGTTATTTGGTACTCTGCCTTTTTTGTCTGTGGTCCTTTGAAGATTTTTCGTGTTTTTATTTTTTATTTTTTTGCATTATTGATGTGTTTTTGTAAGTCCCAGAATTAATTATCCCTGTTTTTGGAGTTTCGGAGATTGCATCTCCGAAACGTTTGCAATTGCACAATGAAGTTCTCAACCGCGTTGGTTTTCCTCTTCCTTATAAGAATTCGTTTCCCACGGGACTCATCTGTAACCCATTATGTGTGTGTGTGTGTGTGTGTGTGTGTGTGTGTGTGTGTGTGTGTGTGTGTGTGTGTGTGTGTGTGTGTGTGTGTGTTTATTTCTACATATGTATGTATGTCTATATATACATATATACATATGAATACAAACACATTAACGTATACACATAAATGAGAAGCTACAACAAGAAATTAAATTTAATCGTAACGTTTCGACTTACTGACGAGTTCCTCTTTAGACGAATAGCTAACCGGAATAAATACATAAAGATATTTTTGGTAAATTTATATTATGGTAGAGAGACAATACGAACAAGAGCAGAATTAGGTCTCAGGAGGAGGGTCAAGGTCAATGAGTCTGGGGAAGCTTTTACTAACTTACAATCCCAAATGAACAGCACTCAAGGTGGTGACCTTTATCACGTAATTGCATGAAACAAGCATTTGATTCTCTGAAGTACCAAACATTTATGTTCTTGTTCTCTCTCTCTCTCTCTCTCTCTCTCTCTCTCTCTCTCTCTCTCTCTCTCTCTCTCTCTCTCTCTCTCTCTCTCTCTCTCTCTCTCTCTCTCTCTCTCTACCGGTTTCTACTATGTAAAACATGAGGCAGTCATTACATGGAATAGTATAAATATCTAGAGTAATATAAAAAACACCGTTGGCCGCGTTGTACTTCACCTTTGTATTACGTAACGTGTTCGGATACGAAAAAATAATGTCAATTCCAGATCCTTTAAACATATGCGTTTTTCATCGAGGGACGGGTTGTACGGAATAACTAATAGATTAATTGCACTGTCTTGATGC
>NC_061844.1:11031838-11041838 GCF_019202785.1 Penaeus chinensis
ACACACACACACACCAAACCAAAAATGGCCAAAATCAATGTTCATAAATTCATCTCATCCTAAATACCCATTTCATACCGTCTCTCCAATGAGAGAGAAAAAAAAATTATACAATGAGTGAATTGACCTAACTGATTCCATAGCATTTTTATAGTACATGAAGTTGCAAGAAGAAAGAATAGGAACTGAAAATTGACGTTTTCATAGTAGATACTGATAACAAAGGAGTAAAAAAATATTATATATAAATATATATAGACAGATAGATAGATAGACATATATATATATATATATATATATATATATAGATATACAGATAGAAAGAAAAAGATTTAAGTTTATTTTTCACCTAGAAGTAGATCTTTAATTTGGCGATATATAGTAGGCTTCTTATATGTCTTTACGTATTGGCGTATTTGTTACCTTTTTATGCTAAATAATGATCAGTGGATCAGGGGTTTAAAGATCTGTCGATTGCATTAAGAACATATATTGCCTATTCTCCTTGCCCAAAACCCTTCCCAAGAATATCATCGATAAAATTAAGGATCCACAGACTGGGTTTCTGGCAGTGACAGCTGCACCGACGAGCTCGCAAGACAGGATCAACAGACGTGTACAGGAAAGAGCACCAAAGAGTGAACCAGTAAACGAATATAGAAGAGGCAACCGACAAGAATTAATCCAATATATGTACTAGGAAAATATAAAATAAGGGAGATCCAATAAATGTACAAAGAAAATAAGGAATTACTGAACGTACATAGAAAAGGAGAAGACTAATAAATATTCACAGAAAAAGAGAGAAGCGATAAACGTCTACGCATAAGAAAGAAACTTTAACTTGCACAAAAAATCCATGACAGTACATATCAAAGACGAAATGAGCCTCGACTATGGGGTTTGAGGGTGACTAGGGAGTGATTTTATGTGTTGGTGTTGACCTAAATAAGGATTAGTATCTTCGTGAGGTCGTGGCCGACATGTGTGTGTGTGCGTGCGCGCGCGCGTGTGTGTAATGTGTATCATTACACACACACACACACACACACACACACACACACACACACACACACACACACACACACACACACACACACACACACATACACACACATATATATAATGATACACACCTCTATAGGTCATGTGTTGATTTCCAGTGAAAATACATTTGTGTTTTATTGCATTTGTTAAGTTGTTCTCTTTGTTTAACTATTGATAATCTCATTTTCTTACTAGTGAGCATTACTTTTACTTATTATAATAGATGAAATAGTTAAAATTGGAAGTGGAGTCGGCGACGGAATGCCAAAGGTAGTATGGGGTACTTGCGCGTCAATATCTTGCAAATACTTTCAATGTATGTAAATTCAGATCGACAAATCTTCTATCACTGCTACTGGTTATGTCAGTGATACAGCTAATGTTACATGAATAGGTAATTATATGTACAACGGTGAAGCAAATGTCGGGATTGATCAGCTTTTCGTTATGACGGTTAACATAACAATTATAATTTATAATTTTTTATTTAGTTTGATTCCATTTGTTACAGTGGATATCAATGTAATCATGATAGTGCTTAATGTTACTGAGAGCGACGCACAGAGATAAAGGGAAATGGACAGTCCTATCTTTTAAAGCATATAAAATAGAGTAATAAACAACACGTGTATAGCTGTAGCGGTATGGGTCCAGTTTCATAAAGCCATCTATTATACAGAAAATAATATATGCAAACGACAGAGCAAATTAATTTAAAAATCTTATCTTCTATGTACTTCTGTCGCAACTCAAAAATAAGTTATTAGACACGCAAGTGTCACAGAGCCCGATGTGAAATAACACAAAAAACTTTTTATAAATTTGCCGCCTGATATCCTTTCTTTCTTTTTGAAAACAAAACAATAATGCTGTTTTACGTTGGTAATTTACGGTCAATAAATTTATTACTCTGCGCAAATCAATGCGTCTAACCCATATTACGGGCAAGACGGTCATGAAGTATTGAGCGCTACTGCGTGAGTTTTTGTCAGTACCTTTAAAGCATTTTATTGTTTATATTATATGTTCGATATCCATAACCATCAGGGCTGATTATAGCATTTTTTAATTGGAAGTAAGACATTCAGATTTCATTAGATACACTACCAATATAACAGTGATAACAGTCTTTGAGGATATTAAAGATGACGGGAAATCGTGGCGGTAGTGCTCGACACTTATTGTATGGCAGACACGTTCATCACCTAATAAATTAAATAAACCGAAATCCATCATAGCAACAGCTGATATGCAAACCACGCATTAACGTATTGTGGTTATGCTCACCATTTGACCATACCATACCATTCAGATGGGAAAGAGAAGGCCCTTCCCCTACGTACCTCAATTCCTATGGTTGAAATGTTTCTACGGAGAGCGACTGAGGGTAAGAATTTAAAAAAATAATAATAATGTTTATAGGATGTTTATTAAAACATAACACATGAAAAAATTAAATGCTTCATAATTGAAAAATCAAGAAGTGGACATCATGTATAATGGCTAGTTACAGGTAAATTAGGAGATTATATTGTTTAGAAAACAGCAACAAATCCTAGCCAATGAAAACTTCAGAAAATGATGTCTTTTCTGACCAAACATATATATATTTTTTTTTTCCGGAAAGCCCTGCCCTCCCCTAGCCGCTGTCATAGTAGTGTGTGAAAAAATATAATACTGAAAGCCGGCTGAGTTTTATAAATTGCATAATACACCTGCCCCTGGAAATATTACCACGGTAAAAGGTTTGTACAATTTAACTAACTTATAACGAGAACCTGCAAAATCTACATTTATTAAGCAAATTCATGCAATAAAAAACCCTTACTACTAATAGGACAATAATATACGCAGTATTCATTTTTGAAGTTACTACCAATTTGGCTATTGCAAACGACCACATTTAGATGATTGGGTATACCGTTACGGAACGCGGCGAAATCAGGCTAAAACTTTTGTAGTTACGTGAGATGGGCAATAATCTTAAGCTGCGCGGCAGGAAGTACAGCCACAGCCTCCGGAGTATTTTGCGCTCAGGTTAAGGTTAGAAAATTCCATCTTACATTTCAAGACAAATATAAGTATTACATCGCCACCAGGTGGAAGTAGGGCACTATTCAAGCAACATGGAATCCACCAAAATCGAGGAACAAGTTAATGGTGACAATGCCCCAAGGAAATTATCAACCTACAAATAAGTCGGTACAGAAGTGGATGAAACGAAATTGAAGATGAGCCCGGCAGTGGCAGGCCATCAACGTAGGATTTTGAGGAAAATATTGATGCCAGTTTGCGACATGATTGAATAGGATAGACGAATAACCACTGAATCAGTAGCAGACACACTTAACATCTCTGTGGGTTCTTCATACTCAATTCTGGTGGAGAGTTGAAGCTAAGGAAGCTTTAAGCTTGATGGGTCCCTAGGCTGATGTGCCCAGATCAGCAGCAAACAAGGTAGATCTTTCAATGGATATTCTTAACAAGTGGGATGAGGAGTCTGAAGCTTTCATGCAGAGAATTGTAATGAGATGAAACATGGCTCTACCGGTATGATCCCAGGGACAAAATCCAATCAAAGCAGTGGCTGCCCATGGGTGGAAGTGGACCAGTCAAAGCAAAATGTGAACATTCAAAAGGAAAGGTCGTGGCCACTGTCTTCCGGGATGCAGAGGGGATTTAGCTGGTTGAATTCCTTGAGAGCAAGAAACTTATTATATCTGCTTATGAATACGTTTTGAGAAAACTGTCAAAAGATCTCAGAAAAACTCCCTGAAAAGCTACATCAATGCGTTCTCTTCCACCACGAGAATGTACCCCCTCATGGCGCTCGCCAGACAAGATCAGGGCTACGTGAATTCCTACCCCCGATTTGGCCCCATCCGACTTCATTTTGTTTCCAAACTTAAACATATAATGAAAAGGTACCAATTTTCCAGGCTGGTATCAACGTTTGCAGAAGTATATTGAACTTAATAGAGTATATGTTGAAAAATAATCATCATAACAGAAACCGTTTTTCATAGTCCTTTTTTCACAAACTTTTTGGAAGCCCCCTCGTATAATCATCACTAACGTGTGCAAGCTCTGGTACTAAAATGTGTTCAAAAATTGAGGATAACATCCACGCAGACTGCGTGTGCCGTAACTGTCAATAGCGCATTTTTTTAAAATTTGCTTTACCTTGTACTATCTGTTAATACAGTCAGTAAATAAAATACTGTTGCTATTTGAGTAACATTTCCGTGTATTTCTGTGCGTCGCTCTCGGTAACATTAGCCGCTATCAGCAGCGGAGTAATTTGTCCCTTTTCACTTAATCTTTTGCTCTCTTGATCTCTTCCCAAAAGCCCAAGAATTCACAAATGACTAAATACGCTGTTGTATTTGAAGTAAAACTGAGTAAGTGTTGTTCCAAACAAATGGCTGTACACTGAAGATACTCAGTGCTATCGGCCACCATTCAGTTTGCACAAGCTATTAAAACTTTTTTTGGAAAAAAACAGTTCAAGTGTTCTTTCGAAATGTGGTAAGTATTCTGCCTTCTTATATCTATTTGAATTTACTTGTTATTGAAATGTATCACACATTTCTCGCCATGTATATATTAGTTTGTAACTACTATAAGCCTTTAATCTGATTTCAGATGATTACAGAAAAGCATATCAGCTACTCATATCTCAGAAAGCTGAATTTTACTCAGACATACAAAGTGAGAGAAGAGGAAATAAAAAGTAATGAAAGCAGCAATGTCAGTTTAGTTGATAATGTTCAACATAATTGAGATCATAATGGTAAAAATCATATAGTGTTAGATTAGCGAGATTAATGTTTTTATTTGTAACCCCCCCGCCCTCTCTCTCTCTCTCTCTCTCTTTCTTCTCTCTCTTCTCTCTCTCTCTCTCTCTCTCTCTCCTCTCTCTCTCTCGCTCTCTTTTCTCCTTGCTCTTTCTCTTTCTCACCACTCTCTTTCTCCTCCCTCTTTCTCTTTCTTGTTCTCGTTCTCTTTCGCCTTCTCTTTCTCGTCCCCCCCCCCCTCTCTCTCTCTCTCTCTCTCTCCCTCTCTGTCTCTCTCTCCCTCCCTCTCTCTCTCTCCCTCCCTCTCTCTCTCTCCCTCCCCCTCTCTCTCTCTCTCTCTCTCTCGTCCCTCTCTCACTCCCTCTCTCTCTCTCTCTTCCCCTCTCCCTCTCTCTCTCTCTTCCCTCCCCTCTCTCTCCTCTCTCTCTCTCTCTCATCCATCTCTCTCTCTTCTATCTTCATCTTCTCTCACTCTCCACTCTCTCGCTCTTCCTCTCTCTCGTCTCCCTCTCTCTCGTCTCTCTCTCATTCTCCTCATTCTCTCGCTCTCTCATCTCCTCTCTCCCCCCCTCTTCTCTCTCTCTCTCCCTCTGCCCCTTCCCCCTCTCTCTCTTCTCTCCCCTCTCATCTCTCTCTCCCCCTCTCCTTCTCTCCTCTCTCTCTCACTCTCCTCTCACTCTCTCTCTCTCTCTCCTCTCTCTCACTCTCCCTCCTCTCTCTCTCTCCACTCCTCTCTCTCTCTCTCTCTCTCTCCCTCTTCCTCTCCCTCTCTCTCATCCTCATTCTCTCTCTCCCCACCCATCTCCTCTTCTCTCTCTCTCTCTCTCCCCTCTTCTACTCCTCTCTTCACCTCATCTCTCTCCTCACTCGCTCTCCTCCTCTCTCTCTCTCTCTCATCTCCCTCTCATCACCTCTCTCTCTCTCCCTCATCTCTCCTCTCTCATCTCGTCTCGTCTCCTCACTCTCTCTCTCCCTCTCCATCACCTCTCTCTCTCTCACTCGCCCTCTCACTCCTCTCTCTCTCTCCCCTCTCCTCTCTCATCCTCTCTCTCATCTCTCTCTAATCTCTCTCTCTCTCCTCTCTCATCTCCTCTCTCTCTCGCTCTCTCACTCTCTCTCTCTCCATCTCTCCCTCACATCTCTCTCTCTCCCTCTCTCTTCTCTCTCTCCTCCTCTCATCTCTCTCATCTCTCTCTCCTCTCTCTCTCTCTCTCCCTCCATCCTCTCTCTCTCGTCTCTTCCTCTCTCTCTCTCTCTCACTCTCCCCCCCCTCCTCTCTCTCTCTCCTCTCTCTCCACCCTCTATCTCTCTCTCTCTCTCTCTCTCTCTCTCTATATACTCTCCCCCGCCCTCCCTCTCCTCTCCTCTCTCTCTCCCCTCTCTCTCTCTCTCATCTCTCTCATCTCCATCCTCTCTCTCCTCATCTCTCTCTCTCTCTCTCCTCTCGCTCTCCTCTCTCTTCTCTCTCTCCTCTCTCTCCTCTCTCTCTCTCTCCTCTCTCCACTCTCTCTCTCTCTCGTCTCTCACTCTTCTCTCTCTCTCTCCTCTCCTCTTTCCTCTCCTCTCTCTCTTCTCTCTCTCTCTCTCATCTCTCTCTCTCTCCCTCTCTCTCTCTCTCTCTCCCTCTCTCTCTCTCTCTCTCTCTTCCTCTCCCTCTCTCTCTCTCTCCTCTCTTCTCTCTCTCTCTCTCTCTCTCTCTCTCTCCCTCTCTCTCTCTCTCTCTCTCTCTCTCTCTCTCTCTCTCTCCCTCTCTCTCTCTCTCTCCCTCTCTCTCTCTCTCTCTCTCTCTCTCTCCCTCTCTCTCCTCTCTCTCTCCTCTCCCTCTCTCTCTCTCCCTCTCTCTCTCTTCCCTCTCCTCTCTCTCTCCTCTCTCTCTCTCTCTCTCTCTCTCCCTCTCTCTCTCTCTCTCCCTCTCTCTCTCTCTCTCTCTCTCCCTCTCTCTCTCTCTCTCCCTCTCTCTCTCTCTCTCTCCCTCTCTCTCTCCTCTCTCTCTCTCTCTCTCTCTCCCTCTCTCTCTCTCTCTCCTCTCTCTCTCTCTCTCCTCTCTCTCTCTCTCTCTCTCTCTCTCTCTCTCCTCTCTCTCTCTCTCTCTCTCTCCCTCTCTCCCTCTCTCTCTCCCTCTCTCCTCTCTCTCTCCCTCTCTCTCTCTCTCTCTCTCCCTCTCTCTCTCCCTCTCCCCCCCCCTCTCTCTTTTACAAATTACATAATACACCTGCCCTGGAAATATTACCACGGTAAAAGGTTTGTACAATTTAACTAACTCTCTCTCTCTCTCTCTCTTTTAATGTTTTTTGAAAAACAATTACGACATATTTAGTTATAATTATTAGACATGTTACAGTTATTATCATTTTCACAGTCTAAAGGAATTTATTTGACTATAACACATAATATACAAATAATAGAACTATCTATTAGTGGTCGTTAGCCACACATGTGCTTTGCATTTGATAGATTGTAAGGAATGAGCTTCCACATCGATGATAGAAATGAATAGATTCCATAATTTGAGTATCTGGAGAAAAACCGTTGCTGGTGGTGTGCCGTGCAACGTGCGGGACGTGTTGGCGATGGATGCGGAACATCGTTGTTAAGCCAGCTACGTCTCTCCAGTGTTGAAGGCTGTCGAATTCAGTAGATATTGTTGAATCCCGTCTTTTCTTGTATGATTTTCTTCGCTCTTTCTTGTAGTGTATCTAAGATGTTGAGGCTAGTGATGCTTGTGATTCCTCACACGACTGATGAGCGCATTTGTACCTTGTAGAGGAGCTCCTTCCCTGCAGCTCCCCCCAAGTCGAGATTTGTGCGAGTCTGTCATTTAGGTTTTCTATGGCGGCATCCTATTCCCTGGACTCATATCTAAAGGAGAGTGTTCCATCATCCGCAAATGCTTTGGCTTCAGGAATGACGTGGAGCAAGTCATCGAGGAAGACATTTCACAGCAGAGGGCCCAATATGCTTCCTTGAGGGACACCCGCATTAATATCGTAGTAAGCAGTGTTTTCCGTTGAGAAGTCTCATTTGTCTATTGAGTAGATAATTTTTCAAAAGAACCAGGAGTTTACCATCCACCCCAAATACTTTTAATTTACTTAACAGACCTTAGTCTGTTAAGTAAACATACCCTATTAATTAAAGGCTCCCTCTATGACCCGGGCAAAAACACTGTCTGTGGTCAAGTGCAGCTGACCAGTCTGCAGGTATTTGTAATAGCAGGTCAGCAGCAGAGTGGTTCCTCCGAAAGCCATATTGACGGGTATACAGAAGATGGTTTTTGTTGAGGTGGTTTGTTAGGTAGGAAGATATTTTTTTTCAAATATCTTGCTGATGACTGACAGCAAGGAAACTGGCCAGTAAATTTTAAACTAGATTTGTCCCCCTTTTTCAAGATGGGAACAGCATTACTTTGTTTCCAAAGTGTAAGCTATTTGCAGGAGCTTTAGCAGGTGGTAAACCTTAAAGTGAGAGGAGATGACACCTCCTTTACGCACCTCTGGAGCAGCCGAGGGTTAACACCATAAGGCCCTGTTGTTCTCTCTCTCTCTCTCTCTCTTTCTCTCTTTCTCCTCCCTCTCTCTCTTTTTTTCTAATCTCTCTCTCCTTCTCCCCCCCTCTCTCACTCTCTTTTTCTCCTCTCTTTCTCCTCTCTCTCTCTTTCTCTTTTTATTTATACTCTGTTAATAAATACAGGTTATAAACATGCGGTTATTTCTACTCCCTTGTGTTTTATTTAAGCCTAAGGCTTTCTTATTATTGAAAATCTATCTAGAAGCTTGATGATGGGAAGACTCGTGTCTTTGTTATGAGTTGAAACACAGGATCGTGGGACCTCCATCTATGTACTGCAGTCTTATCGGCTTGCAGGCTGGGTAGGTTGTGCAGAGGGGTTTGCTGAACCATCGTGTTCCAGAGCCTTGAATATTTGGGTTGAAAAGAGTGTTGATGAAGTTCAGTTCTGGAACAGCTCTTGACCACGGTTGCTAGAATGTCGTGTGCCATGCATTGCAGCGCTCGTGGTTCTGGTCGCAGGGACATGAGATAGGGGACGCGTTGCCTGTGAACTTTGTAGGGTACACAGAGAGCTGCAACATTTCGTTGATGCTGAAGTGACTGGAAGTGTAATTGTCGGTCTTCCACTGGCGTTTTATATGCCACAAGTCTCATGGCTCGATTTTGAACACTGTCTAGTAGTCCCATGTATGTTGGAGGGCAGCAGGACCACACCAGAGGGCAGTACTCCATAATAGAGCGAACCTGGGAGGGGGGGGGGGGGAGCCGTGCAGCAACCTTTGGCGTCAAGGAGGGGCGCGATGTGACGGATGTATGCCAGTTTCCTCGCCGCGTTCTTCGCCATTCCCCTGACGTGGTCTGTGAAGGTGAGGCGGCTGTCGATATGCACCCCTAGGATGCTGATGTCGTTGTCATAGGCGAGGGTCTTGCCGTCCATCATCAGGGCCGGAGTGTGTGCGAGGGGATCTTGTCGTCTCGTTATCAGCATGGCCTGGGAATTTTCAAGGGCCAAAGTGACTTGCCATTTCTTGCTCCATACAATGATGAATGCCTTGATGTTTTTGATGTGGTGCACCTAGTCCTTTCGAAGTGGTTACAAGTGAAAGACAGAGTACAGTCATCTGCAAAGGTGTTTGGTATGAGCTGTAGAATATCATTGAAGTAGACATTACACTGCCTTGTGGGACGCTTGCCTCGACTGGGAATTTAGAAGATGTATGGCCATTTACCACTACCTGCATTGTTCTTCCATGCAGGTAGTCTTCAAGCAAAATCAGCAGGGCTCCGACTATGCCAAGGCTTTTCAACTTTGCAATAATGCCTTTGTGCCACACTCAAATGTCAAATGCACCAGCTATGTCAAGTGCAATGACAAAGGTTTCATTGCCGACATCGAGGGAGTTTTGCCAGGGAGGAGGAGGTCCGATGCAGATCTCTGTGACCTGAAGCCGAACTGCCTGTTACTGATGAGGTGGTGTTCATCAAAGAAGCTGGTCATTTTCTTAACCAGAATTCTCTCATAGACCTTCGCCAAGATGGACAAGAGAGATATGGGTCTATAATTCATGGTAGATGTTTTCCTCATCTTGTGAATGGACGTAACATTTGCAGTCTTCCACAGTTTTGGCCATGTCTTCTGTACCATA
>NC_061844.1:11044338-11051838 GCF_019202785.1 Penaeus chinensis
ACTCTAACTCTCCCTCTCTCTCTCTTTCCCCCCCCCCCCCCTCTCTCTCTATCTCTCCTCTCTCTCTCTCTCTCTCCTCTCTCTCTCTCTCTCCTCTCTCTCTCTCTCTCTCCTCTCTCTCTCTCTCTCTCTCTCTCTCTCTCTCTATATATATATATATATATATATATATATATATATATATATATATATTTATAAGCTGACGCCTCAGCTTATCCCCTGTGTCAGGCCAACATAAGATTTCGTAACATCCCCCCATCCCCCCCTGACTATCCCTGGCGCCTGGCTGTGACGGAAACAACTATAGATGGCGCAGAAGGCGATGCTGCAGATGACCTGCCTGCAGGAGGCGCTGATGAGCGAACGCGGACACCTTGGACGAGATGTTGCAATCCTTACTGAGGAGGAGGATGACATAATTTGTTAGACAGACTTTTGAAACACTTGAAATAACGTTGGAAAATACTTATTTCTGAAAGCTGGCGACAGAAAACGGAGTACAGTTGTTTGGCGCAAGAGCCTGGTTGGCTAGCCAGCGTAATTTCATTTCCTTTTATTTTAAGTATATATTTTATGTTCCTTTTTATTTATATAAAAAATGCCATGTGTTTTTATTAAAGACCTCCTATGCAAATATCAAATGAAAATGAGCAACCCCACAATAAATAAGATAGAAGCTGTAACATCTGAAGGAACAGACGACACTAATGAGAACGAGACTTGCTGCGCGAATTAACGACTCCGGAATTAACGAACTTGGCGCACGACCTTGTTCGCATAAAAGGTCGGGTCAACGCCCTTGTAAGGGAGTTGCTGATACCTTGGCTCAATGAACTACGCTCAGCCTTTCCTTCAGAAAGCCGGCGTTTTTAACGGACTTTTATTCATTTAGATTTTTATTATTCCTGGTTTTAACGAAGGAATAACGACACTGAGGAGTTATGGTGTTTTTTAAAGGTATGGTTTTTCTGTTTTTAATCAGATTACTCTTTTCCGTGGAGGTTTTATATGTTTATTGTTTCTTTTATGGCTTGATGATGATAATAGCTTAACGAACTGGCTTTTACTTTTATTTAATCACGCTTTATTTTCTTTATTTTAACTAAGTGAGAGATGAATTCATATTTTGTTATATATATATATATATATATATATATATATATATATATTCCACTGAACTTGTGGAGCATGCTTGTTATTTGTAAATCTTCGTACTCCTGCTTAGCGAGGGTACATTGACGATAAAACACAACATTCAGGCCTTTCCTTCAGTCAGGTTAGATAGATATAGCTTTGGCCACGATCTTGAAAGCAAATTCCGCTATCACGTGATTAATTCTAACCTGCCCTTAGTACCGTACTCTATGTATACTTTCGTGCCGAAACAGTGGATCCACATAATCGTAAAGGTCAGGATAAGTAACTTCACCCAAGACCTGAAACTGATGTAATTTATATGACTCTGTCTCTCAGTAAATGGACGTGAGACCTCTTTTATCAAGAAAGTTACAGGACCAGTCTCTTTTTAATACGTGCTGGACCTGCCCATCGTGGGTTCAGCAACTTATCGGGTCCGTGTTTCTGTACACTGTTTTTATAAAATACAAGGTGTCCTTCCTCAAGAGGCTTTGTAGTTGCTGTCTGTCTGTCATAATCTCTCTTCCACCTCTCCTTAGCTGTCTTTGTCGTCTCAAGTGCTACCTGACGAGCTATCTTAAGAGCTTTATGGAAAGATCTGGATGCTTCTGAATTATAAACTAGGTCATTGGTGAGACCAACTGGAAAGTGGCCATGATGGCCAGTCATCAGGTGCAAAGTCTGGTCTCCTGTACTACGGTAGATTGCACTATTAGGAGCTAGTCTCACTTGAGGGATCAGCTGTTCCCGGTGCTGTGTTAGCAATTGATGCAATAACATCTTTAACAACCCTATTTGTTCGTTCTATCATCCCGTTTGCTTGAGGATGATAAGCTGTAGTTAGAGTGGTCTGTATCTGCAACAAACGGCAACATTCTCTGAACAGACGGTTGTTAAACTCAGACCCTCCGTCTGTTTGTATGAGGCGAGGACGACCGAACACAGAAATAAACTCTTTAGACATGGCATCAGCCACCGAACCTGCATCCTTAGTCTTGAGAGGAATAATTTGGACATAGCGAGTCAAATGATCCATAATTGTTAAGCAGTATATATATAGCCTGCTTGAGATATCCCCTATTCAATGAGGTCGGCACTCACTTTCTCAAGAGGCACTGATATATCTGGTGCCTTTGCTAAAGGAGCTTTTCTTGGGCTGCCCTTATGCAGTTGGCATGCTTCACATGCAGCCACATATTTTTTAATATCTCGAAGCATATTCGGAAAGTAAAACATGTCCTTTAGTTTAACAAAGGTCCTATATACTCCAGGATAAGCAGCTAAGGGTGACGAGTGTGCTAACTTTATAGCGCTTCTGCAAAGCTGCCTTGGGACAACAAGCTGACTGACAATTCTGTTTGACAGAGTTTTTACATGATAAAGAACTTCATTCTGAAGTTCAAACTCATCTAGAGGGAGTGGAGATTTCCTCCGAGTAGCTTTCTCTTCTAAGAATGCCACAATGTCATGCCACATTGGATCTTACAGTATATACTGTAAACTTGTGACCAAAAACATTAGAATCAAAAGATCTTACACTCTCAACCACTGCAAGAGCCTCAGCATCAGTGGCAGAGTATCTGGTTTCAGGGCCTCGCAGCTTCCGGCTGAAATAAGCTATGGCATGTGGTGGGTTCTGACCTTGCTTTTGCATCAGACATCCCCCTATGTTAATTTGGGATGCATCAGTATGGATTTCAAATGGCAAATCAAAGTTGGGCTTCTGCAATGCTGGTGAACTAATTCTTGCATTCTTGAGTGCCTGGAATACCTCTTGGCATTCTTTAGTCCACTTAAATCTCTGCTCCTTTTTGATAAGTTGTGTTAATGGATAGGCCATCTTAGCATAATTGGGGACAGTTAATCTCATCACACCTCTAACATCATCTCCAAGATGGCTCGTACTTTGTCTTGATCTGGTAAGATCCCATTTGGAGTGATGCGGAAGCCTAGGAATCGGAAATTCTGAACAAACTCACACTTGCTAGCATTGAGCTAGCACAGTCAAGGATGTCTAAGGTTTCTTTAAGATGTTAAATGTGTTCTTTAAATGTTTTGCTGTAGATAACAATGTCATCCAGATATGCTAAAGTATGTCTACCCAAGACTGGACTAAGTACAGCATTCATTGTTCTCTGAAAGGTAGTTGGGGCGGTGGAAAGCCCAAAAGGCATACGACGCCATTGGAAGAGGCAGTAGCCATCACTGAAGCCCGTCTTAGGCCTATCCTCAGGTGCCACTGGGATGCTCCAATGGGCACTTCGACTGTCAAGCAAGGAGAAAACTGCAGAGTCCCTCAGTCCATCAACTAACTCATCAATCATCGGTAAGGGATAAGTGTCTGCTATGGTTACAGAGTTAAGTTGTCTATAGTCGACGCAGAAAAGTACTGTGCCATCCTTCTTGGATGACAGGACGACAGGAGAGAGCCAAGATGAGGTACTGGGCTCGATAACACCGGCCTCAAGCATGGCATCACACTCCTGTTTGATCTGCTGCTTGACTGCCTCTAGTAAGCGCCAGTGATAGTCGGGTAGTAGTAAGCTAAGGCGTCAGCTCACTACATAAACGTCCTGTAGGGAGAGGCTGTTCCTTGACGGGTCGTAGGAGCATGTGAGAGAGATCTCGTGCTTCCTGTTTCGGCACAAAAGTATACATAGGGTTCGGTACTAAGGGCAGGTTAGAATTAATCACGTGATAGCAGAATTAGCTTTCAATATCGTGGCCAAAGCTATATCTATCAAACCTGACTGAAGGAAAAGCCTGAATGTTGTGTTGCATATCTCTCTCTCTCTCTCTCTCTCTCTCTCTCTCTCTCTCTCTCTCTCTCTCTCTCTCTCTCTCTCTCTCCTCTCTCTCTCCTCTCTCTCTCCTCTCTCTCTCCTCTCTCTCTCCTCTCTCTCTCCTCTCTCCTCTCTATCTCTCTCTCTCTCTCTCTCTCTCCTCTTTCTCTCTCTCTCCTCTTTCTCTCTCGCTCCTCTTTCTCTCTCTCTCTCTCTCTCTCTCTCTCTCTCTCTCTCTCCTCTCCCCCCCCCCCTCTCTCTCTCCTCTCTCTCCTCTCTCTCCTCTCTCTATCTCTCCCCTCTCCTCTCTCTCTCTCTCTCTCTCTCTCTCTCTCTCTCTCTCTCTCTCTCTCTCTCTCTCTCTCTCTCTCTCTCGCCCTCCTCTCTCTCTTCTCTTCTCTCCTCTCTCTCTCTCTCTCTCCTCTCTCTCTCTCTCACCTCTCTCTCTTTCCTCTCTCTCTCTTTCCTCTCTCTCTTTCCTCTCACTGTAAGGTTATATGAAAGAGGAACCCAAATGAGGCCACCCGTAAGGCGGGAGACTTCAGGCTTATGGGCCAGGGAAAATGAGGGGCCCCGTTGTCCTCGAAAAAAGGGGTGAGGGGACCAAGCTGAAGGCTCAGAACCCACACGACCTCACAAGCCAACTATTCCCGGAGATGCAGGCCTACCAGGAGCCAGCATAATACAAAAAAAAAAAAAAAAAAAAAAACACGTAAAAATAAGGCTGGCAGAGGGAAGTGGTCCAGCTGTGCTCAACTCGCCTTTGGATTACGGTAGGATGCTGGGTAGGATAGGGATAGGATGGGAGCAGGAGAAGATAGGGTTAAAGGTAGAAGGGAGGGCAAACGGGAAAAATGAATGGAAAAGGAACAAGAAGAGGGTGCGAAGAAGAGAGGTACGAGGGGAAATGCGGCAGGATACAGGGCAGGATAGGGATAGGATGGAGGCAGGATAGTCTAGGAATAGATATAAAAAGTTGAACAAGCAAGGAAAACCAAATAGAAGAGGGAGAAACTACCGTGAAAGTAGAAAGAAGGGAAAAGGCGAGGGGGCAGGAAGAGGGTGCGAATAAGGGTACGAGAGGGATAGAAGGATCGTGGCAAGGAAGATGGGAGGGTAGGCGACGGGTATCATGGGGGTGGGGGAGTTTGTAAACCTCACATCTCTATCCTTCCTCTCTCTCTCTCTCTCTCTCTCTCTCTCTCTCTCTCTCTCTCTCTCTCTCTCTCTCTCTCTCTCTCTCTCTCTCTCTCTCTCTCTCCCCTATCCTCTTATATACAATTCGTTTCTAATGCTAAAATCTCACAACAGTTTTCACTATTATTATTCTATATATATCGTGGCGTTTCTCTGAGGAGTCTCATCCACATTCGACCATCCGAGTGAGAAAATACACGTTTGCTTGTTTCAACTCGAGGGACCACTAGCTGGGTGGTTCCAAAGAGGGTGGATAGCAATAGTCTGAAAAATTACTCCGAATACATGTGCTTTACGATATCTAATATCTTGAAAACAATCTTGTTAATACTGATGAAATGTGCAATTCATCTTGCACTATACTTTTAGTTGTCCTTTATTCAGTCTTACTTCCTTTTGTTTGTCAATTCATATCTGTTTACAGTATGTGCGTAGGTGTAAATAAGAATGGCATACTTGTGTTTTGTCACAAAATCAATTTTCATATATCATTCTCATATGTTTTTTGGATTGATAAAAAGACTTCTTTTTTTTTCGTCAGATCCAAATACTGTTTCAATAAACAGAAAATATACTGTTATCAGTCTAGAACAACTGAACGCAAAACCGTAGCGCTACAATGTGCGTATGTGCTGAGGAACTGTTAAACATTCTATTTAGACTCATTGGTTTTATAGTTAATGCACATTTTGAATCCCCTCTCGCGTAAAATGCCATAACATGTAGTTGACGGAGAAAATATATGTAGATATTTACATATATATAAATAAGTATGTATATATACACACACACACACACACACACACACACACACACACATATATATATATATATATATATATATATATATATTAATAATCGGTAGGATGCTTATTAATTTTGAAGATATTTTTACTTTCGGTTTATTTGTAAAAAGAAAGATGGTAACGATTGTAGAAAAGAAAGTCCAATACTGGCGGCAGTCATACTTATAATAAGAATAATCTATCGTTATTCAAAACCTTGTCTAATCCCCGGGACAGAGATGACGTGCTTATGTGAGGTCCCGGTTTCCTCCCTTTTAGCATCATCTGTTAGCTATTGGGATTTGTTTTTTCATCAGCTGTTTCCCATATTAGCCCAAACATTTTTCATCGGGTTTGAGTCACATGCCTTGCTTGGCTGCGGAAGGACTTACATGTGGAGGAAGGGGAAGGGAAGGGCCAAATGATAGCATTGTGCTGATTTTTTCTAACAATTTCTAAATATTTGTTTAAACTGAATCTCTCTCCTTTTTCGGCGAGTTCACCAACATCATGCATGAAAATCCACCCCACTTTTTTTGGCCATGTGGCCATTCCTCGCCATTTCATAGATATGCCGTCTGTCACATCTGAGAAGTAAATAATGATAGATAATCAGAACATGAAATATGGCGTATAGGGCACTATTAAGTATAAACATATCTTTATCAAAATTTTAACAAAAGTCTCTGAACAAACAGAAAAAGGGTATATTTAAACCTGTTATTTCTCATCTAGCAATGGGCGAACTGGAAACGATGCTGGCAATGTCGTTTCTTCAAACTCGTTTTCGATAACGTTCTGTGATGAATCCCATCTGCATTTAGTCATTTCCTTCGCCATTATATGAATTTTAGCTGCCTTGTTGAAGGGGCAACCGGAACGAGGGCGGTCGTTCTGGGTGCCCTCCTCCTCCCACTTTATTCACCTGTATACCATCGAAGTGGAGATACCCAGCTCTCTGGTTATTTCACGGGGAGAGGAATTACTTTCCCTCATCCTAATGATGCGACCTCTATTTCCAATTTCAGATTACCTTGCGTGTATCTTGAAAAAAGGTACCAGCTTGACAGCCTCGTTTTCACCTCGGATTTCCCATATACTATTATGCCGTCATATACCATCGGACATATTTTCTTTCTTGTTTAGCATATATTAGGATTTGCCGCGAAATGAATACTCAGAAATTCATTATCATAAAGAGTATCAAATGTGCGATATCCTGATTTTATTTTCTAGATGGTTCTTCTTCAAACTCTTGTTCTGGATGAACAAACAAGCGCTTAGAGAACTTTTCCCCACACCGGGAAATAAGTATTTCTATCGTAAACATATTAAGAGTATGTATCAAAGCTCTGACATGCACTGACGAATTCAAGGGAAATATAAATTGCACACAGGTCAGATAAAAGTGAGTGAGATTAAAGTCCTATTTCACCAGAATGAACAAGATTTTCTTTCAAGGTGTCATATATAATACAGCACATGTATTGGGAGTAAGCTTTTAGACTTGTTTTTCACCCTCCTTGGAACCACTCAGATAGTAGTGTTCGAGTTGAAACAAACATGTATTTTCTTGTTCAGCTGATCGAATGCGAATC
>NC_061844.1:11076838-11079338 GCF_019202785.1 Penaeus chinensis
TCTATATATATATTTATATATATAATACGGCATATGTTATTTAGAATTATCTCATTGATACGCCCAATACATGTAAAGGTAACACTTTTAAATTCAGTTCTCCTTGTGTACAAATCATGTTTTTTTTTATTCATGGACCTGATGGTTTACAAATAGAAAAAAAGGAAAGCGGTACAATTTACAAGAATATGAATAACTCAACTGGTACCTGTTGCCAATATTCTGGCTTGTTTTCATTCCGTTTTTGTTGTGATTAAGTTATTTATCTGCATTTACATTTTTTTCTTCTTCTTTGATGTTCATTTTTCATTAATTTCTTGTTCGATCCTACGAAGAGATTTTCTTAGTCTTGGTGATTTGACTGCAATAGGTTATTAACTTTAACTGATAGCTGAAGATGTCGTTTGGTGTGAGATCATAAGTTTTCTGTATTATCATTAATACTATTATTAGGATAACGTAATTATTGTTATCATTGTTGTTCTTATTGTTATTATTATTATTATAATCATTATTGTTATCTTTATAGATAATATCATTATTATTGTTATCCTCATTATTATTTCTATTATCGTCAATATTTCTTATTTATTATTATTAGCATTATCAGTTTCGTTATCTTTATTTTCATTATCTTTATCATTATCTTTATTCTTATCATCATCATTATCAGTATTATCATCATTTATTATAACAATATTATTATAAATGATTGTAGTAGTACTACTACTATTATCATTATTATTATTTTTACTATTATCATTATTATTATTTTTACTATTATCATTATTATTATCATTATCATTATCATTATCATTATCATTATCATTATCATTATCATTATTATCATTATCATTATTATTATTATTATTATTATTATTATTATTATTACAATTATTGTTATCATCATTATTACTGTTACATTTATTATTGATATTATCATCATTATTGTTATTATTACATTTATTATTAATGTTATCATTATTATCAATATTATTATCTATTATCATTATTATTGTTATTATTATCATCATCATCATTATTATTACTATTATTATTATAATTATTTTTATTATCATTATTATCATTATTATTACATTTATTATTATTATTATTATTATTATTATTATTATTATTATTATTACTATTATTATTATTATTATTATTACTATAACTATTATCATTATTATTATTATTATTATCATTATTGTTCCTGTGTAGTGCAGTGGTACCGTTCTCGTCTAGCAATCGTGCTGACCTGCGTTCAAATCCCGCACCGCCATTGGATGGTAACCCCGGCCATTCCTTACACAATGGGGGTAACTTATGAGCAAATATAAAGAGCCTGTCATACCAAGAATTGTAGGTAACGGAATGAAACCAGATTGATTGATTGATTAATGCGATTATCATTATTTTTACTACTGTTGTTATTATCATCATCATAGTCGTTACCAGTATCATTATTAATGTTATTAGCATTAATTGCATCTATTTATGTTTATCTATTCATTTGTTAGTATTATCAACATCAACATTCTCAACATGAAGATCTAAATCCCCCTAACTGTATATATATCTTATGTATTTAACAAAAAAGTCTTTTTCCTTGGATTTTGTATCATTACTGGGCTATTTTAAAGGTCTTCACCGCATTACCCGAACCGATGATTTAGGAACGTAAATTCATTGTACAGATAAATCTTTAAATCTATGAAAAATACCTTGTTATTTCTTCCGTTTTATTTATTGCTGCATGGTGGTTCTCGTTTCCCCTCTCTTTAAACTGTCAGGGACGTCCCATTCTACGAGAAACTTTCGAAATACGCCTTATTAATATACGTGTTAATGAGACGGACAACGGCTGGTCCGATCTGCTTAGTGGTGAGGCCAATAGAGAGCAGTGCATCAAAAGCGCTTGAGAACCGAGGCTAATTCAGGCTACATCATTAACATTATCTTAAACGTTTCTGGTTGGACCAGAGGAAGTACGGCTAATCTTCTCTTTTCTTCTTTACTCGTTCTTTTCTTTTTCCTTTCGTTGTCTTCTAGCTTTATCCCTCTTCCCACTTTCTTCCATATTCTCCTTCACTTCTCATCTTATCTTTTCCACCTTTCGGCTCATCGCTGCCTTTACCTTTGAAACAAATTTGTTGAACCAAAAGTCATTTCCTTTCTCCTCTTATCTTTTGATGTTCTCGCAATTATTTGCTCTGTTCTTCCCTTCTCCTCCACTCTCGATCTCAGTTTTCCGTCTGTTGTACTTTACAACACGTTTTCTTTCACTTTCGTTCTCTCTCACTTTTATTCCCCCTTCTTTACTTTCCCTCCCCTCCTTATCCTTTCTTTTTAACCGCGGATAATTCAGTCTCGTATAAGTAACATTATCTGATCCTCGCTCACTCTACATCTCTATTTTCTTCGTCTTTTTGCATACATTCAACGTTCCTGCTTCGCTTTCCTTCACGGCCAATGTTCGCATCTTTTCCATCTTCTACCT
>NC_061844.1:11154338-11159338 GCF_019202785.1 Penaeus chinensis
GGACGTGCGGGCCAAATCCCCTCTTGACAGAATGAACGCACGTAGGTACTGCATGGCAAGAACCGCATTCTCAACGCATTATTGGCTCTCTGATGACCTAATAGTGAGAAGGTTAATGTCTTGAATGTACAATTTATGCTGCCATTGATTTCAGAGCGTTTACACTTGCTTACGTGTATTTATTCAGGCCCTATAAAACGCTCGATTTCTAGAATAGCTTACATGGTGATCTGGATTCGCTGAAGTTTCTGTCCCTTTCTTCTTCTTCAGGAAACAATTATCCTCAATGCGTCTCGAATAAAAAGTCCATAAATTATGTTCATAACCATTGCATCCTGGATGAAAATCTTGGGAGATATCAAATAGGAAAGCTGGAGATCTTCGGTACTTAGGTTAAGTACTTAATAAAGCTGCTACCTAATTTCAACTTGAACAGCTGCTTTTCTCCTGTCGATAGTCTCCTCGCTTCCCACATCCTCCGCCTCTTCCCTTATGCCGGCCACTTTGCGCCTAGTCCGCCCGATCCCCCGACCTGATCTGACCTCCCTTCGATTCCGTTCGTCTGTCCTCACCTGTCCCGTGTTACCTCTCCTCTCTCTCTTTTATACCCCCTCCTCTCCCTTTCCTTTCTGGAGATGGATATCCAGGTGGATTTCGAAAGTGTAGTCCCATTTTCAATAAATCTAGTTTTTGCTTTGTGGGTTTTTCTATAGATATATATATATATATATATATATATTTGTATATATATATATATATTTGTATATATATATATATTTGTATATATATATTTGTATATATATATATTTGTATATATATATATTTGTATATATATATATTTGTATATATATATATTTGTATATATAAATATATATATACATATATAGATATACATATATACATATTCATATATATATACATAAATTTATACATATACATATATACATATTCATATATATATATACATAAATTTATACATATACATATATATACACAAATTTATACATATACATATATATACACAAATTTATACATATACATATATACATAAATTTATACATAAACATATATACATAAATGTATACATATACATATATACATAAATTTATACATATACATGGTATAAAAACCCACACTGTAAAACTAGATTTAATTGAAAAAGAGAGACTACAGTTTCGGAATCCACCTGAAGATGGAATCCAGGTGGATTCCGAAACTGTAGTCTCTCTTTTTCAATTAAATCTAGTTTTACAGTGTGGGTTTTTATACCATAGTATCAACACGGTAGTGTGTTTTCTCCTTTTCATACATATACATATATACATAAATTTATACATATACATATATACATAAATTTATACATATATATACATATAAACGTATATATGCAAATATGTATGCATATATATATATATATATATATATATATATATATAACAACAGACAGAAAATTAGACAGGAACAGTAACAGACAGCTAGACTGAAACTAAAATAAAAAAAACCCAGACAAGACTACATATTACGCACCACCGTATAGAACCTTCCCCAACAGCGATCAGTACCTCAGCACTATGCACATACTGTAATATAAATTAAGGCTAGTACCCCCATCCCCCATAAGCGAAAAAAGACATTTATACTCTCGGAGGTCAGAGGTGTGCGCATTGCGATGCAGAAACGCCGCCTGCCTGTGGGTACGTTTGCTTGAGGTTTTGTGCGATTACAGTTACGTCTATGTGTGGAGGGGGTGAGGGCTGTGCGGAGCGTGCGTGCGTGTGTGTACGTCGAGGCTTCGGCATTGCTTCTCCGGCAGTGTCATTAATTTATATTTAAGGCTCCCACGTGTGAAGGTCCATGTTTTTGTTTCTGAATGTTGTTTGTATGTGGATGCGTTGTGTTTATGTATGTTTGTGACTTTGCGCGCGTACACACACACACACACACACACACACACACACACACACACACACACACATATATATATATATATATATATATATATATATATATATGTATATGCACATACATACACGCACACATTTATTTACACGCACACACACACACACACACACACACACACACACACACACACACACACACACACACACATATATATATATATATATATATATATATATATATATATGTATATGTGCTGTGTGGTGCAGCGGTAGCGTTCTCGTCCAGCAATCTTGCTGACCTGCGTTCGAATCCCTCGCCGCCAGTGGATGGTAACCCCGGCCATTCCTTGCACACAGGGGATAGTTTAGAAGCAAAATGAAACAGACAGTATGTCACACCAAGAATATCCATTGTAACAAATGAAATCAAACTAAACTTTATATATATATATATATATACATATGCATATATATATACATATGCATATATATATATACATATACATATATATGCACATATGCATATATTGATATATATGTATATACATATGCATATAAATTGATATATATGTATATACATATGCATATATATATATATACACACACACATACATATGCATATATCTATCTATCTATCTATCTCTCTCTCTCTCTCTATATATATATATATACATATATACATACACATATGCATATATATATGTATATATATACGCACATATATATGCATATATACATATGCATATATACATATATATACATATGCATATATATATATATATATATATATATATATATATGTATATATACATATGCATATATATATATATATATATATATATATATATATATATACATGTATATATACATATGCATATATATATATATATATATATATATATATATATATGTATATATATATATATATATATATATGTATATATATATATATATGTATATATATATATATATATATATATATATATGTATATATACATATGCATTTATATATACATATGCAATTATATATATACATATGCATATATATATATATATATATATATATATATATATATATATGTATATATACATATACATATATATATATATATATATATATATATATATATATATATATATATATGTATACAGTATATACATATGCATTTATATATATACATATGTATACACACACACACACACACACACACACACACACACACACATATATATATATATATATATATATATATATATATACACACACATATATCATGTGTATATATGTATATATATATTATATGTATGTATGTTTATATACATATGTGTGTATATATATATATATATGTATATATATATATAAATATATATAATCGTGTGTGTGTGTGTGTCTGTGAAAGTGCTTTAAAACAACTAGCCTAATCATTTAGAATTCCCTGATTCACCCTTACCCTTATGAGATTTCGCCCCAACCAAGCGCCTAATGAGGATTATTTCCTGATTATCTCTTAATCATGAAATGAAGATAACATCAGCGCAAGCTCCGTCTGGCAAGTTCTGAAATCTGCCGTCACATCTGATATCATAATTATAAAGGATATTTAATCCCGACTCGTTTCCCTTGCTTCTGTAAATCGCATACTGTAATTTTAAACTGGAAAGTCAAGTATTTGTTGAGGTAGCTCTCGCTAGCTTCTTCAGTATATCACGGGCTTCCGTGCGCTACGGAGTTTCTGGCACATACGTCTTTCGGAGGTGCTACTCTGTGTCTGAATCTCTTTAGGCTACCTTTTTTTTGTCTTTTTGTCTCTTCCCTTGTCTTTCCCTGCACAGCTGTATCTTCATCTGTATCCCCCGTCTTTTTATCTGTTTATCTATCTGTTTATCTATCTGTTTATCTATTTGTTTAGCTATTTATATCTATATCTATATCTATATCTATGTATATATAAACATAGGTATGAATAAATAAATCTATATATACATATATATATATATATATATATATATATATATATATATATATATATATATATGAAAATATACATCTATAAACACACACACACACACACACACACACACACACACACACACACACACACATATATATATATATATATATATATATATATATATATGATTGTGTGTATTTGTGTTTGGATTTTCATATAACATTCTAAAAACTTTTTCTCTCTCTTTCAAATCTTTCTCTCTCTCTCTCTCTATCTCTCTCTCTCTCTCTCTCTCTCTCTCTCTCTCTCTCTCTCTCTCTCTCTCTCTCTTTCCTTTTCTCTTTCTCTGTGTCCCTTTGTACATGTGTGTTTATTTATTTATTTTTCCCACTCTCTTGCCAGAGGAAGAAATAAGTGCTTGTAAAGATATTAACCTGAGATCTTTTATTAGCCAGGAAGCTCAAAACCTACTTGTAATGAGCAGAAGTATGTGTGGAAGGGGAGGGGTAACTGGGGAGGGGGTGGAGGAGGGGGTAAGTGAGGAGGGGAGGGTTGGGCTAGGGTCGTGGGGAGGGGGGGTTTGGGGATGGAGAAGGGGGAAGGTTAAACTGCAAGGTGACTGCAGGGTGCCTCAACATCATGCATTTGCCTTCAACGTTTTTTCAACGTTTCTAGAACCTTGGGAGTTGTTCCTCCCCCTCCTCCGTTCCTTCTTTCCTCCCTCTGCTCCCCTCCCTCTGCAAGGCAAGAATTATGGCCGTTTCATTGTCTCATTTTTTATAATATTTTTCGTCTATTTCATTTCTCGCTACTCTAGTGACATTTATTATCATTCGTCATTATTTTCATTATTACTGTTATTATTTTTGTCATCCATATTCTTGTCATTATGAGAGCATTTTTAGATATCATTATCATTATGATAATGGTGACGAAAAGCAGGTTTCTTCTCATTACCTTTATCACTATTGTATCACCATTATATCATTATGATAATAATTATCGTGCCATTGTTATCATTACAGTTTCAACTATTGTCAAAATTATTAGCATTATCACCAAATGAAACCACATATATATAAAAGAGAAAAAGAAAACATCTCCATCTTCAGAGGATCTTTAATCCCGAAACCCACGCATACCAACA
>NC_061844.1:11171838-11176838 GCF_019202785.1 Penaeus chinensis
ATGATGATGATGATGATGATGATCATCATCATCATCACCATCACCATCATCTTCATCATCATCATCATAATAATAATAACATTAACAATGAGAATTATAATAACAATAACGATAATAATGCTAATAATGATAATAATAATAGCAACAATGATATGATAGCAAAGAAGATTATAGTAATAATACTAAGTACGATACTAATAATAACAACAACAATAAAAAAAAAAAGATAATGATGATAATAATAATGATAATAAAAATAATGATAATAATAATAATAATAATAACAATAATAATAATAACATAAATAATAATAATGAAATAATAATAATGATAATAATGAAAATAATAATAACGAGAACCATAATATCAGAAGATAAGATAATAATATTAATAGGGATAAGGATAGTAATAACAATAACAAAGGTGATGATGATAATAATACAAATAATGACAACAACAACAACTATAATGATAATAATGATAATAATAATAATAATAATAATAACAATTATTATTATTATTATTATTATTATTATTATTATTATTATTAGTTTTATTATCATTATTACTATGACAATACTAAAACAATAATAATGAGAAGAATTGTTATAATACTGATTATAACAATGATGATGATATCAATAATAATAATAATAATGATAATAATAACCATGATAATGAAAACAGCGATGATAATAATGAAAATGATTACAGTGATATTGATGAAGATGATGGCGATGATGTTAATAGTAATAGCATCAACAAATACAGCAATGATAATGAAGTTAAAAAAAATATTAATGATAATGATAATAACAATAGTTGATAATTATATCAATGATAATAGTAATAATGACAATAATAATAAGAATGAAAATAATAATAATAACAACAGTTATGGTAATGATAATAAAAATAATGATTATAGAAATAATAATAATAATAATAATAATAATAATAATAATAATAATAATAATAATGATAACAATAATAGTAATAATTATAATAATAACAATAATAATAATGATTAATATCATTATCAATATCATTATCATTATTGTCATTGTCCTTTTATTATAATAATAATAATAATAATAATAATAATAATAATAATAATAATAATAATAAATAATAAGGATAATGATAATAACAGTAATAATAATAATAAGGATAATATAAAATATAATGATAATAATAATAATAATAATAATAATAATAATAATAATAATAATAAAATGACAATGATAATAATGATAATGATATTGATAATGATATTGATAATGATTGTGTAAATGACAATGGTACTGATCATGGGAATGATAATGATGGGGATAATGAGGTAGATAGTTGGAGGAGTACAGTAGTAGAAGGAATGAGAATGATGATAATAACAATAATAATGATGAATATGATAATAATTTTAGCAACGATATCACTGACAATACCAATATTAGTTGTAGTAATATTAATTACACTATCAGTACTGATAGTAATAATAATAATAACAGTAATGATATTGATGATAATAATAGTTAATGATAATTATGGTAACATAAATTATAATGACAGTAGTAAAGATAACGACAAAAACAATAAAAATAATGATATTTGTAATAATGATCATTATTATCATTACTACCATTATTTCTATTATTTTCATTATTATTACTTTTATCACTAACATTATTATCATTATTATCGTTGCTATAATTAAACTTATTATTATTATTATCATTATTATTATTATTATTATTATTATTATTATCATCATCATTATTATTATTATCATAGTAATAATAATGATTATTATTATTTTTATGATTATTATTATTATTATTATTATTATTATTATTATTATTATTATTATTGTTATCATTGTTGTTGTTGCTATTATTATTATTATTATTATTATTATTATTATTATTATTATTATCATTGTTGTTGTTGTCATTATTATTATTTATTATTATTATTATTATTATTATTATTATTATTATTATTATTATTATTATTATTATCATTGTTGTTGTTGTCATTATTATTATTATTATTATTATTATTATTATTATTATTATTATTATTTTTATTGATATCATTATTAATATTATTATTATTATCATTATTATTATTATTATTATTATTATTATTATTATTATTATTATCATTATTATTATAATAGTAATTATTATTATTATTGTTATTATTTTCATTATTATTATAATTATTATCATTATCATTATTATTATAATAGTAATAATTATTGTTATTATTATTTTTAATATTATTATTATTATTATTATTATTATTATTATTATTATTATTATAATTGTTGTTAATATTATTATTATTATTATTATTATTATTATTAGTATCATTATCATTATTATCATTATCATTATTATTATTATTATTATTATTATTATTATTATTATTATTATTATTATTATTATTATTATTATAATTTCTGCTACTATTATTATTGTAATTATTATTATCATTATCATTATCTCATTTTTCATCTTCACTATTATTATTATTATTATTATTATTATTATTATCATTACTATTATTATTACTATTATTATTATTATTATTATTATCATCATCATTATTATCATCATTATTATCATTATTATTATCATTTTTATTATTATTATTATCATTAATATTATTATTATTATTATTATTATTATTATTATTATTATTATTATTACTAATATTAATATTATTTTCATTTTGACTACAATAATAATAATAATTATCATTATTATTATCATTATTACTATTATTATCATCATCATCCTTATAACTGTCATTATTGTCAGTATCTTGATATTATTATTACCATTATTATTATCTCTTTTTATCATCTTCACTTTTATTATTGTTATTATTATTATTATTATTATTATTATTATTATTGTTATTATTATTATAATTATTATTGTTATTATTATTATTATTATTATTATTATTATTATTATTATTATCATCATTAATATTGTCATCATTATTATCATTATTATTATTATTATTATTATCATCCTTATTATTATTTTTATTTTATTGTTATTATTATTAGTAGTAGTAGTATTGTCGTCATTATTATTATTATTATTTTTATTATTATCATTATTATCATTATCCCTATTATAATTTTCTCTCTTGATATAATTATTATTACCCTTATATTAGTAGCTATAATGATGATGATGTAGTTATAAAAGTATTGATAAATGTAAAAAAAATAGTCATAATGTCAATATTAATAATTCAAATAATGATAATAACAATAATGATAATTGTGCTACTGCTAATAACAATGATGATAATAATAATGATAATAGTTATGACAATACTACTACTACTACTACAACTTCTATAATGATAATACTAATAATGATACTAATGATAATATTATTAATAATAAAGATGATAATAACACTAATAATAATAATAATAATAATAATAATAATAATAATAATAATAATAATAATAATAAAAATAATAACTATTATTATTATTATTATTATTATTATTGTTATTGGTAATATGTCATGATAAGAGTCATGATAATAATGATAATAATAATAATAATAATTATAAAAATAACAAAAACATAATGCCAGTGATAATAATGATATAATAAAATTAATAAATGTTAATGATAATGATGACAATGATGATAATACTAAAGATGATAATAAGAATAAAAATGATGATAATAGTAATGATGATAGTAATAGTGACAATGATAATATTAATAACAGTAATAATAATAATTAAATAATTACTATAATGATAATGATAATAATAATAGCAGTAACAATGACATTAATGAGAATAACAGTGATAATCATAATGGTAATAACTATAATGTTAAGGATAATTTTGATGGTAATTATGATTATGATGATGATGATAATAATACTAATGATTATACTACTACTACTACTACTACTACTACTACTACTACTAAAATAATAATGATAATAATAATAATAATAAAAATAATAATAATAATAATAATAAATAGTAATAATAATATAAATAGTAATTGCAATAGGACACGAAAGCAATATGAAAAGATAATACTCCAAAAGTAATTTCATGCTTTGCAGGCTAAGGAAGACAATGAAAAAACAGCGTTGCACACATGGTTAATACTAAGGTACGATAAAATCAGGCTCCAGCATTGTCATAGGACATGACTATCGAAGTGCGCATGAGCGGAGCCACTTCGTGTTCTGTAACTATGATTGAAATAATGGCGGGATGTAAGGGTATGTATGAACATTGCTTATAGTAGAGCTAAATTCTTTCGGGGCTAGTTTTTATCATGAGGAAATTCGTTCTCTATATTTATCATAGTTTCCTTGGCTTTGTATTGTTTTCAATCGATCTTATTCTTCTTCCTCTTATTTTTTCCCCTCCCTACTCTCTCTCACTCTCTCTCTCTCTCTCTCTCTCTCTCTCTCTCTCTCTCTCTCTCTCTCTCTCTCTCTCTCTCTCTATCTATCTATCTATCTATCTCTCCCTCGCTCTCTTTTCTCTCTCTCAACCTACCGACCAATCTCTCAACCTACGTATCTCTCTACCTATTTCTGTCAATCCTCATTATTTGCCATCTGTTTATTATCAGTGCCCTGTACTTATCTGCCTGTCCTTCGACCTCTATACCTATTGCTCGCAAACACCACAAGCCATTTTTATAAATTAGATGCTTAGCAGCCCAGTTCTCATCTGCTACATAATGCTCTTATTTCACATGGCATAGTTAAGTAAAAAGCTATATCTCTTTCCATCGCTGTTGTTGTTATCTTTGTTATTATTATACTGTTATTATTATCATTATTATTATTATTATTATTATTATTATTGTTATTATTATTATTGTAATTATTATTATAATTGTTATTATTATTATTATTATTATTATTATTATTATTATTATTATTATTATCATTATTATTATTATTTCTATCATTACTGTTATTATA
>NC_061844.1:11204338-11206838 GCF_019202785.1 Penaeus chinensis
ATGTCACCTGATGGAAGGGGGGCCTTGCCGGAAGGGTTCGGTAGGCATCTTTCTGGAAGCATAGATGGTCATCAAGTTCAGCCAGATGGGCTGTTATATAATTTCCATACAAACGTGTATGAGGTTAAAATCTTTAGGGTAGTGGTCCTGGTAGAGTTCCAAGAGGTTGCTTTGCAGCTGGCACATAGTTTTCCTATCTCAGGCCATGGATTGATGACTGCTACTCTGGTAAGGCTGGAGAAGTTTGCATTCTTTAAAGGGATGAAGGATGCAGTGCGGAGATTTTGCAGGAGAATGCAAAATCTGCTTGTGTTATAAGCCGGGGAGGGAGGTTCCAGCACCTCTATTAAGTTATCCAGAAGTCAATGACCTTTTTCAGAGAGTTTACACGGATTTAGTGGGTCATTTCCCAGTAGCAGAAGGGTTTAAGCATATTCTCTCAGTGGTGGATGCTTTAACTAAGTACCTCTATTCGGCTCCTTTAAAAACAAAAGAGGCACTGGAGGTAGCAAGAGCATTCATCGAGACAGTAGTGATAAGTGAGGGAGCTCCAGGGCATATCGTGACAGATGGTGATCGGGAGTTCGTAAGTGAGTTATTTAAAGAGTTTTGCACACAGTTGCACATGGGTAAAGATGTCATAACTCCTTATTGCCCTAGTTCAAATGGCCAGATGGTGAGAGTAAATGGTGTATTAACAAACATTCTGAGAACCCTGGCTTGGGATAACCCAAATAGCAAGACTGTGATGTTGCCTATGGCTAATTAAGGATTCTCCGTGTTTTGCTTTGAAGCACCGTGACCCGAAATTACCATAATTGCTAATTGCAGAGGGGACGGCCCCCTGGTATAATTTAGAGAATTATTCTCAAGAGATTCGGGTGATAAGTAGTAAGGTTTTCAAGCGCTGCCTGTATCACATCAAAGAGGAGATAAAGCGAAGTACGCGAGATAAACCTCGGGCTAGATACCGTCCTTTTGTGGATGGTGACCAGGTATATGTGCAGGCTATACCATGCCCTGGGTTAAGTAAAAAGGTAAAGCCACTATTTATGGGGCCCTATCGGGTGATAGATAGGTTTAGTGAAGTGGTATATAAGTTACGGAGGCTGTCAATTAGGAAAGAATGTAAGATTCATGTTGACAGGCTAAAGTTGGAGACATTGCATGGCCCGTGAGAAGGGGAAATGTAAATAGGGTATATCCAATTCATAACCCTACTGACACTAATGAGCAGGAAGGAAGCACCGCTGTAGATAGTATTTAATGGGTGGAAATTGGTGTGGATCCCTTGTTTCTGTAATGTGCTGATTATGTATCTGGCACTCCGGGGTAGGGGTTGGATATCTTCAGTGTCCATAGTTTCACGAGACCTGTCAAAGAAACTTCCTTTATTCAAACAAAGATGTCTGCCTCGTATTTGTTTGTTTCAGAATCCCGGGACACATTCGTGGAAATGGGTTACCCGGTTTCCTGCCGTGTGATTAGGGCTGGTCTGTATCTATGACCGGCGTCTGCTGGACTTCATCGCAGAGGGCACGTGTGGTCATGCTTGTCATCACCTCATCTGCGACGAGGTGGCGACGGACAACTTTGCGCCAATTGTGGTGAGGCAGGTGACTCGATTTATCTACAGTGTGCTGTACCAAGGTGAGGTCTCCGTTTCCTGTCCGGGAGTACCCATGACAGGGGTCATGAAACCCAGGAAGACGTTAGAGAGTGTAGGAGTCCTTCGTCTGGCATCGGGCTATCAGGCTACATCGCAGGATTTCTTCATTCTACCATTATCGTCCTTGGAGCATCAGCAGGTAGTTACTATATTACCTGGCTGACAGGATCTACGAGGAGTGTTGGAGCAGGACCTTCGAAATTAAATATTACTTGAGGACACGCTGGGAGCCACCGAGCCTGAGACGACTTTAGAGGAGGTATCCACCCTTAAGTGGGCCTGGATCAGGGCTCTAAGACGATCGAGTTTGGAGCAAAACCATTTGGAGTGTCCTGCAGTAATATCCTGGCCCCTCACTATAATTCTGTGGGGGATTGCAATGGCTGGTCACGGCTGGTGGTTCTTCAAGTTCTCAACATATCGTCTGTTAATGGCAGTCTCTGAGTAACTTGCCGTCCCTTCGAGGTGTTGAGCCGGCCTGAGCAGCTCCTGCCCAGGACGACAAGATCGAGGAGGTTTAAGGATTAAGTACGTAGTTAATAGTTGTTCATATGTTGTGCTTTTATATATATGTAATTTGTTTATATACAGGAAATATGAATAAAAATAGCAAAATATTTTTTTATGTTGCCCTGCAAGGATAGTTAGGCACTTTAACAACTGTTGGGTCACAGGCTTACATATTAGTTAAATGGTTTCCAGTTTTACCTAAAGTAAGAACTGGTGGTGTCAGTAATACCTAATAACATGAGTAATTGTGAATTCACTTTACAGATTAATTTACATCTTGTTGACGACATATGTATGTGTGTGTGTGTGTGTGTGTGTGTG
>NC_061844.1:11264338-11274338 GCF_019202785.1 Penaeus chinensis
TATGTATATATATATATATATATATATATATATATATATATATATATATATATATATAAGCTTTTTTATGGCTAACAAACTGATCAGGAAAATGAATCAGTAAAATTTCAGTCGGTCATCCATAATATTCTATTTTCAGACAATCAAATAATGTCAAACTCTTATAATACCGTATCCAAAGGAGAATTGTTGAACTATAAATGTCCCAAACATAACAAATAACTTATTACCATTTGAATAATTAAACGTTTAAATCCTGTCTGCTGCCCCATCGCCAGATACCAATAAACTGAACACCTAGATCCAGCACAAGCTGAATTTACCATGAGTACTGATTTCGATATCCTGAATCAAAAATATATAATTACTTCCATTGCAAAAATAAACAATGCTGCTTGGCATCTTGGTCTTTACTCTGTTAACTTATTGAGCTGTTAACTCCTATTAAAAAGATTGTTTGTCAACATTTATTGTGGCCCATACCGTATATGCATATGTTTCTCCCAAATGTCAAGTACACTTAGTGTCACAATTTCTATCATAAAATAACTCAGCGCAGCATATATTTGATGAGGAACCAAATCAAAACAAACAATGAAAGGACATTCCAAGTAACAAACCCTTTCATCACATGAGGCATGCCAAACCAAAGGAATTCCCAAATAATATCACTAGAAACGTATTATTCACAAACACAAAGCAGCCATCATTAATTATAGTTGTACTGTTCTCACTATTAGATATTTTGATGTTCTTAGTATCATTATTATAATTCATTAACATCATTATTATTGTCATCATTATCATTGTTATCAAAATGATTGTTATCATTATTATCAAAATGATTGTTATCATTATTATCAAAATGATTGTTATCATTATTATCAAAATTATCATTATTATTATTATTATTATTATTATTATTATTATTATTATGATAATGATAATTATGATGATAATAACATTAATGTTAATATCAAGAGGGATAATGATAATTATTATTCTTATCATTTTCATTATTCACTTTTTTCATTTCCTTTAATTATTATCTTAGTCATACTACAAATATGATTACTACTCTTACCATAATTGCTATTTTCATTATCATTATTATTAACAGCATCATCATCATCATAATCGCTCGTTATTATAGCTACTTTTATTATTGTTAATAGTGTCTTTTTACTGTTATTATTTTATGATGGTTATTATTACTGTAAAAATATCAATATCAATAAGGGTAATGATAATAAGAATAATATTAGTAATAATAGTAATAACAATAATTATCATTATCATTATCGTTACTAATATTATTATCTTTATTATTAACATCATTATTATTGTACTTTCTGTTGATATTTTTATAAGCATTATCAATATCAATATCATCATTATCATTATCAATCATTATCATCATAATCATCATCATCATCACTGTCAGTATTGTAATCATAATCATTTTTTAATATGATCTACCTCATCATTAGCATCATTATCATCGTCACGGTCATCATCCTCACCATTATTACTGTGTTTTTTGTCATTATCATTCATAGTATCATCAAACACATTACCAATCAGGACAGTAAGAAAATAAAAGAAAATACTGTTACAAGTAACATAATAATGTATGATTATATAGTAATAATCATGAGGATGATCAAAATAATTACATACAAATAAGAATACATACTATTGTAACAGTAATGATATTAAAGAAGATGAGGAGGATAGTAATCAGAACACTAATGATGATGATAATGATAATAATAGTGATTATAATAATGAAAATAAGAATAAGAGTAAGAATAGCAACAACAACTCATGATCATGACGATAATAATGATGTGAAAATAACGATAATGATGAGGATAAGGATGTGAAGGTAGTGATAATGCTAATGCTAATAGGAATGGCAATGTTTATAAATTCATAATAGTGACACAGCATGGAGATAACTATAATGATGGTGAAAACAATATTACTAATAGTAATCGAATTAGTGATGATAATCATAAAACTAATAATATCACTGCTACTACTAATAATAACAATGATAGTAATAATAAGGATATTATATATTGTATTGACATAATAACGATAAGAATAACAACAATAAAAATGTTAATGATAATAATAATGATAACAAAAATAGTAATATTGACGCTAACAAAGATGATGATGATGATGATGATGATGATGATGATGATGATGATGATGATGATGATAATGATGGTGATACTAGTGATGATACTATTAAAGTAGTAATGACAATAGTGATAATGATGGTGATTATAATAGTAATAAATAATGGTGATAATAGCGATGATACTATTAAAGTAGTAATGACAATAGTGATAATGATGGTGATTATAATAGTAATAAATATTGATATTTTCATAATGATAATGATAATAATCATAGCAATGATAATAACAATAATGATAATACTGCTGATAATGATAATGGATAAGGATGATAGTAATGATAATAATAATAATGATAATAATAGTTATAATAATAACAATGATGATCATTATGACAAAAAAAGCTTGTACCAATAATAATAATAAAAACAAATATGAAGATAATAATAATGGTGGTTATAATAATGAAGAATAATTAAGGGAATAATAATAAATATTATCATTCTCATTATTATTATGATGGTAATCATAATAATAACAATAATGGTAATACTACTACTAATTATGGTAATAAAAACAATAAATGTAATAACAATAATTATGTTAATGATTATCTTGATTATCTTAAATAAACTTCGTAGGGAATGGAAAAGAAGATATCAAGAATTAAACCAAAAATGTTGTATTTTCCATATCGAGTTTAGTTATATTTACTATTTTGACAAAAATGACAAGATTAGCTGTAAAAAGGTAAATAAAGCAAAAAAAAAAGAAAAAAGAAAAAAAAAAAAAAAAAAAAGCAACTAAAGATATTACAGAAAATAACTTCTTACAAAGAACCCGAGTACCATTATCACCGACTCACTTTATACTACAACGCGTGTGTTTACTACAATCAAAACAAAGGCTTGGCACAGCGGACTCTCCCTGGACACTGCGAGGGGTCACAAAGAGAGCTGTAAAAGCCAAAGATCTCGAAAGTTTTGCATGTTGAGCCTAGAGAACGACTCGCTTTATTCCAAGTTATGGTACAGGCGTCCGACAAGGGGACATATGGAGCCTCCTCTGCTTGGGTGTTTTGGGCCGAACGTGTTAGATATGTTTACGTTGGCGAGGGAGTTTTCTTATTTTATAGAGCTAGAGTTCTAAATTATCTGGATCGTTAGCGGGTTTCTCTTTTGTTTGTTTATTTGTTTCAATTTCTTTTGATTGCTAGAATGCAACGCACATTCTAATACTCTAATTGTTGTTTCTTTCGTTTTTACTCTTTCAGTTCTCGAGATGTTCCCATTATGCATTTATATATGATCTCTCTCTCTCTCTCTCTCTCTCTCTCTCTGTGTGTGTGTGTGTGTGTGTGTGTGTGTGTGTGCGTTATTGATATAATTGATTACTGGAAAAAATATAGATATGCACATGCTATAGATCATTATTATATATTAATATAGAAAACGATGCAAACGAAAAGTGAATGAAAAACTCATTATTACTATTTTATTGATTGTGTGGCCCGCGGCATTTTAATAGGGTAGAAAAACCCACGATGATTTTCTTTTTTTTTTTTTCTTTTTTTTTTTACCATAGTGTCCACAGGGTCTTATCATTCGTCATTTTACTAGAATTAAATAAAAAAAAAAAAAACACCCGCATATTTCTACTGTTACGTGTGCGTTCACAAGTAATTTTAAACTTGAATACACCAAAAATTCTCATCTAAGAAGTCCATATGTAGCAGAAACACATATACAGGTACATGTTGCTACTACTTCAAGTAATGATAATAGTACTACTACTACTACTAATGAGAATAATACTAATAATTATAACAATAATAATATCAAAATGATAATGGTAATATATATATATATATATATATATATATATATACATATATATGTACATATATATATATATATATATATATATATATGCATATATACACATATATATGTATGTGTGTATGTGCGTGTGTATGTGTGTGTGTGTGCGTATTTGTGTGCATGTGCGTGTGCGTGTGTGTGCGTGTGTGCGCGTGTGCGTGTGTGTGTGCGTGTGTGCGTATGCGTGTGCGTGTGCGTCTGCGCGTGTGCGTGTGTGTGTGTGTGTGTGTGAGTGTGTGTGTGTGTGTGTGTGTGTGTGTGTGTGTGTGTGTGTGTGTGTGTGTGTGTGTGTGTGTGTGCGTGTGTGCGCGGTGGCCGAGTGGTTAGAACATCGGGCTCCACTAGGCAAGGAACTTTACTCTCGATTGCCTACAAACATGGGCGTTCACAATCCAGTGGATGAATGGGGTTGGCGGCAGGAAGGGCATCCGGCTGTGAAAACGGTGTGGCGACCCCTCAGGGGAGAAGCCGAAAGAAAAAAAAGAAAAAAATATATAGGACTATATGTGTGTGTGTATATACAGATATGTGTTTATATATATATTTGTCTATATATAAACTTATAGATATATATATAAATATTATATATATATATATATATATATATATATACATATATACACACGCATACATATGTGAGTATACAAGTATATATATATATATATATATATATATATATATGTATATATATATATATATATATATATATATATATATATATATATATATACATATATGCACACGCATACATACGTGAGTATACAAGTATATATATACACAAATACATATATATATAATATATATATATATATATATATATATATGTATATATATACGTATACATTATATATATAAATAAATATATATACATATATATATATATATATATATATATATATATATATCCATATACATATGTATATATACACACACACATATATACATATAGACACACAAACACATGTCCATGTATCTGTGTGTGTGTGTGTGTAAGTAGTCTTATTTTCATTACTGCATTTCTTATTTCTGAGAGGCATACATATAAGGGCCGCGAGCGGACACAGGCAGCGTCCCCAACACGACCCGCGGTGAACGACCAGGGCAGAGGCGAGGGCGCAGGAGGAGAGGATTTGCATGGCCGACTTCGTAAGGCAGTTCAGCTTGACGAACGGCTCTCCAGCTGTATATTACAGATCGTAAGCCATTGTTCAAATTTGTTATTTTCAACAAAAAAGAGGTTAGTTTCTTTTGCCTCGGTGTACCTCTCGTATCAGCAAATATCTTATCAGGATCTTGATAACCGGATCAAGTAAGAAAAAAGAAGAAGAAAAAAAGCAAGATAACGGACGCTTTCGATTCTTAGACTAATGCGCGTTGTCTTAGACATTTTTTTACTTTACATTTTTATTTTTATTTTTTTCTCCTTTCCTTTAGTTAAATTTGCGCAAACACACCTTTTCGTACAGTATATATATGTCTGTGTATACATATGTATGTCTATATGTGTATATATATATGTAGACATATACATACACACACACGCACACACACACACACACACACACACACACACACACACACACACACACACACACACATATATATATTTATATATATATATATATATTATATATAAGGTACGTAGATAAAGAGCTAGGTAGATAGATGTATAGAATGATAGATATGGTGATAGACAGGCAGATATCCAGTATAAACATATACATACACAACATTTATATATATATATATATATATATATATATATATATCTATATATATATAGATAGATATATATATATGCACACACACATGTATGTGTGCATGTATGTTTATATACATATGTAATATATATAATATATATATATATACATATACACATATATGTGTGTGTGTGTGTGTGCGTGCCCGTGTGCGTGTATGTACATCTAAAATGACACAAAATAAGTCAGAGAGAGAAAGAAACGACTGTCTCACCTAAACGCAGTCTATTAACAGAACGACCGGCAATTCCCTCTACAATAGTCTGCCCTCCGTAGCGATTCCTTCTTCCCCGCCCACCCTCCCTTCGCAGCCCACTTGCCAGAAACCACCCACAGACGAACATAAATCAGCCACCAACCCACCTAAAACCAGTCACCCAGTATCAGAAATTCAAATTCCCTTCACGCCCACCCTCTCTTCACCAAAACCCCACTTGTATGTACACACCCACTGACATGCAGCCCTGCTTACCCATCACTCTTTTCTTCACCACAAACCCACCAACAACAAGCCCACCACACACCTATCTGAAACCACGAAGACGCCAACACAAGGCCCACCAGCCCACCAACCGCCCACCCTCTCTTCACCACCCACCAACAAGCACAAAGCCCACACCACCCACCAACTCCAAACCACCCAGGCGCCAACACGGGGACCACCTCCCACCCTCGGACCACGCCTCGGCCCGCCCCCAAACCGCCCACCTCCGAATCTTCTCTCGCTTTCCTTCCTCATCCGTTTTCTCTTTCGTCGACACAACCCTCGTCCGAATCTCTTTAAATGGCTTAGGCGAATCTCCGCTCGTGCGCCACAGACCGGCTGGGGCAATTTATCCGCTCGCGTGTTGGATGAGCCAAGAAACATGAGCTTTTATCCCCCACGAACAAAAAGGATATCTCATGGCCGATCTTTAAATGAGCCAACCCTTAAAAAAAAAAAAAAAAAAAAAAAAAAAAAAAAAAAAAAAAAAAAAAAGTAAAAGCCTTCAGAGCGGCATTCTCAGAAGAATTCCAGTGAGTAAATGCATCATTAATTGGGTCATAGCACGGGGCCATTATACCATTGCATTTCCATGCAGATGAGTAAACAGATCGTTGCCCCGGCGTTAGCGAACGGCCCGGGAGTAAATCTTGTCTTATAAATTTCGCAAGCAAGCACATTTTTGACAAGCTGCGACCATTTTCTGCTGCCATTAACGGAACAATGATGGTAACAATGGGTATTAATTTCTTGCAAAGCAAGATAAAGTCATGTTATAACTCGCCATAGCTTTATCGTCCACACTGCATCGGCAAGACAAAGGAAATTCTTTGGCTTGTCTGCGATAAACGATATCACAATTACTTGGGCAACAAAGAACTGGATGTCAGTACATGATGAAGAAATGGCCATACGTAAGTTCACAATATTCTTGCATTGTGAACATTTCTGAACAATCCTTGAATACATGAATTTATAATGAGACACCAACAGTCAAGACACAAGAAATCGGCAGTGTTAGTGGCTTTCAGCAAATGGAGCTCTGAAAATGAGTTTTTTTTTTTCTCTCTATTATCATTATAATTATCCAGCGCTGCACAGTTACGATGTGTTTCCTATAGCTTTTTAATTCGCACGAAAGGAAGAATCAAATATCAGTTGCTTACTCAAGGAACTTTCTGGTTAAGTTGTACTGAATGCTAGTTTTATGCTTTTGAATTCTTACCAGCGAGAATGAAACGGCAATGTTTTTGCTTTCTCCAAGGCAAGTGTATCGTAAGTGCCAGTAAATCTCATATCAGATGAATACGAAAATCAGCTTGACAAATCTATCTACATATATGCACAAGCAGGCCAAGAAAAGAAGGGGAAACTGAGACAGACAGACAATCAAAAATTTTGTTATAGGTCAATTTAGTCCTGTTTACGAATAGGCCGTTGAGATGCCCGTCATAAGGCTACTTTTTGTTAGTTAAATGACAAATAGCACCATTATGAAAAAACACTTGGTCGATCAAAATCAAATCCGCACAGACAAACAGCCGGCCCAAGCACCCAAATGGACAGAACACGAACGAAGACCCAACATAAACTTCTGTTTATGCTACTAACTGATGGGTAATAACGCCATAAAGTATTTAAGAAAAGAGAACGTGCGATATGTTTATTGATTTTGCCCTCATAAAACTCAGTGCAATCAACAATAAGACATTCTGGACGGAAAGACTTCGTAGGTGGTCGCGTCGGGAGGATGATAGACGAGACGGCGCGCGGGTTCGGAAGGCGTGATTCCGGCTCCGCCTGATTTAGGGCGCAGATAAGGCGGATTATGGGCCTTCGGAAGACCTAAATTGACAAGATGTATATGTTTATATATGTACACACACACACACACACACACACACACAAACGTATATATTTATGCACATATACATATATGCATTTATCTTTATCTATATCTCTATCGACATCTGTATCAATCCATCTAAATGTCTATTCCTATACTTACGAACACTTATATGTCTGTGTGGAAGTGTGTGTATGTATGTAAGTAAAAGAGTAAATTTGCATTTCTTTGTGGTTACGTTTGTGTGCAAAAACATTTGTGTACTTGAATAGCAATGTATGCGCATACTGATGTATATACACTGCAAAGGATTTCTAGAAACACTTGATGATGGGCATCACTCCGATGATGGGCATCGGTGTCTTCCCTATTATGACATAATAAAAAAAGGTTTAGTAATTTTCTCGGTCTTTTCAAAACCTCTGCATTGTTGGCTGAATTTTCCATTTTCTTGCAAGTTCATTTCGTAATATGTATTTCTTGATATATGGTGTTCGTTCAGGATCTTGTCGGTCGAAATGAACATCAGCTTATTGAAAGAAATTGGTTTAGAACATTTCTTTTACCTGTTTCACATAAATCTTATTGGCAGGTTATTATATACGTATTCACGTTAGATTTATATTTGGTTTCATGAAAAAGATCATAATTTTGGGAAATGTGGAAAGTTATTGCACATATATGTAGGCACGCATATGCCTAAACATAGTGCACGTACACACACACACACACACACACACACACACACACACACACACACATACACACACACACACACACACACACACACACACACACACACATATAGATAAATAAATGGAGAGGAACAGTGAATGAGTCATATGAACCATATCAACTGCCCCTAAGTACAAAATAATAATAATAATAATAATAATAAATAAATAATTATATAAATAATATAATATTAAGAACAAACCTTTCTGAGCCACATTTAACACGCGAAGGAAAGCTATTAGAGCAGTAACTCATAAACCTTCCATAAGCATCAGAAGTTTCAAGTGCATTGAACAAGATAATTCATTTTCCTCCTTTTGCTTCGACATTTTTCATGCCAACGGTTCGGTCGTATCTTTCCTCCTTGTTTAGCATAATATGAGCTGAACTTCATAAGCTTTTGCAATCGATGGAAAAAGGGATGAGGCCGCATCAACGCTGATCCTGAAGCTTAACGGTCGAAATAGCCAGGAGGGCGAATTAGATGGCGCTGCCGATGGTGGTTCGCAGATGGCGAAACGAGTTCTGTAACCGACCGCTGTCGTCGGTGGTTCACTGGTGCGAAGCGGTTAGCGACTAATAACACGCCCGATGAGTTTCGGAGCGCGGTTCGGAACTGTGATTCGTACGCTTCAGGCGATAGACCAGTTAGAGAGAGAAAAAGAGGGACAGAGTGACTAACAGACTGACTATCTGACTGACTGACTGACTGGCTGACTGACTGACTGACTGACTGACTGACTGACTGACTGACTGACTGACTGACTGACTATCTGACTGACTGACTGACTGACTGACTGACTGACTGACAGAAAACCATACAAAAAACACACATGGACGAACACGAACATATCTCTCTCTCTTCATCTTTGTCTCTATATCTCTCTGTGTATATATCAATATGTGTATGTGAAAGGGGGGGGGGGGGGAGAGACAGAGAGGAGAGAGAGAGAGAGATAGCGACTGACTGACTATCTGACTGACTGACTGACTGACTGACTGACTGACTGACAGAAAACCATACAAAAAACACACATGGACGAACACGAACATATCTCTCTCTCTTCATCTTTGTCTCTATATCTCTCTGTGTATATATCAATATGTGTATGTGAAAGGGGGGGGGGGAGAGACAGAGAGGAGAG
>NC_061844.1:11284338-11291838 GCF_019202785.1 Penaeus chinensis
AATAAATATAACGGTAATAATAATAATGATGATAGTGATAACAGCTATAGTAATAATAATAACAATAATGATAACACCAATACTACTACTAACGACAACAAGAAATACAATAATAATAACAATAATATTATAGGAATAATATAATAATGATACTACTACTATCAAAAATAATTATATTAATTCTAACAATCGGCAATATACACTTACTAATAATATCAAAATTCAACCATATTCAAGGAAATCCCACCAGCACAGAAATTAGCCTACGACCTCCCCCGCTTTTCCAAAAATGGCCTCGCCCATCGCCGGAAGGACGATCATATGTCTGCCGCCGCAGCTCGGATAATCAAATCACCTAAATTCATTCTTATATTTTCTTCTTCTTCGCGGTTTGATATGCTCGCGGAAATGGCAGTTCAATCTAGCTCGGGGTCGAGGGATCGCGGAGCAAGCACTCAATCAATCACTCTTGGTAAAAGGCTTAAATGGGAAGTCCTTCCTTGGGAATGGCTTGCTTGCGTGTGCTTGGACCGCACAGGGCGACAGCTAGAATTTGTAGAGCCTTGTTTTGTATATGCATAAATGAATAAATTAGGAAACAAAAAGTATTGGGTAAACAAATGATAATATGAATAAATGAATGTTTTTTAATTTATATATTTTTATATTAAATGATCAATACGTACACACACATCATATAACACATACACACGCACACAAAAACACACTCACACACACACACATATATATATACGCTATATATATATATATATATATTTATATATATATTTATTTATATATTTACCCATGTTTTCCTACGTATAGAAAAAAATAAAATAAAGAACTGTGTGTATCTATCTATCTCACTCTTTATCTATCTATCTATCTATCTATCTATATATCTATCTATCTATATTTGGGTGTGTGTAATCAGGTGTTCCTTTTTCCTTCTTTCGTCCAAAGTAGTAAGTCCTATTTTCTTTAGTCAATTTTCGTAGCTCATATTTTGTGGTTCCTCTTTGAACTTTTTCCAGTTAGTTTACAGTATGTCCTTTTTAAATGTGATCTATATATTTTTGGCATGCACCGTATTCTCGACTAGGTCTTCTGATGGCTGTAATGATCTATACCATATTTTCGTCTACATACATGAATGTCCTCATTTTGTCAATCAGCCTTAGCATTTTCAGGACCTTTTCATTTTTTATTAACATTTCGGTTTAAGATTATTCCAAGGTCTTTTTCCCTATATGCGTCTCCTAACTTATATTGGTATAGGGGACGATTTTTACTTTTTCCGAACCTAACTCATTGTCATTTATTAGTCCTGAATTTCATTTTCCAAGTAATACTTCACTTGAACAAATTCTCAATGTCATCTTTTGAGTCATTGACATGTGACGTCGAATATTTTTTGTTTTTGTATTTTCGTGTCGTCTGCAAACATATTCAGATAACTACCGGGGATTATGCTTGATCCTAAACCATTAATGAGAATAGTAAACATAATCGGCACAAAGACGGATCCTTGAGGTACTCCGCCAGTTACTCGTCTCCACGTATTCTTCCCTCAAATTATTGTGTTCATTTGTCTGTCATGTAGAAAGACTTTGAAGTCTAAGAGAGTATGTGCTTGTAAGAGGGAGACAGACAGACCCAGAGTACAAAGTCTGGAAGTCGAGCAGGGACTCCCACTGTGGAATTCCTTATGGCGGGGACAGGTGGAACTATCCATGAGTTGTATTGTTGCGCACGAAATAGTGAGTGAGTGATTGGGCGAGCGAGCGAGCGAGCGAATGTGAATGAGAAAGAGAGAGAGAGAGAGAGAGAGAGAGAGAGAGAGAGAGAGAGAGAGAGAGAGAGAGAAGGGGGGGGAGAGAAGGGGAAGAGAGGGAGAAATATAGAAAGGCAGGAGGGAGATAGGAGGTGGGGGCGAGACAGAACGAGAGGCTCAAACAAAACCAAAGAATATTATGGAAAGGCTTTTGAAGTAACTCTAAATTTGTTTGGAATCGAATGTTTTACAAAGGTGTGAGCACTCCCACCTATATAATGTTGACCTTTTTACTGATTTTCCATCATACCATTGCAGTTCGAGCTTTAATTACTGATTGATGTAATGGACCCTAAATTTGTATTATCATGATCTTTATGATGATTTGAATTAAATAAATGCAATGATTTATAATGTCAGTTTAATATAAAGTCACCATAGAATGTGTACTTCTAATTATTTACATTTCTATATATGGTAATTTTAGTTGTTTTTTTTTGTTAATAAATATGTCCATTTGATATTAGATTGTCGTTAATGATGCTATAAAAAGAGACCGTGTTATTGAACTCCATTGATAGTTGAAAGTCTCCAATAGGATTTCTCATTTATAGAAACATTGCCTTTTTTCTTTGTATTTTGTTTTTGTGGTCTTCTTCATATTCTTCGCAACTTATCTTTTTCGTAGATATTTAGATAAAATGTAAGAAGTATAAGAACTTACATACTGTACTCAAAAAGAATGAATCTTTAATGGTTTTATATTTTGTGATTGTTAATTAGCGTTTTTGTTAGTATTTCGTTGTTAACTACCGTAGTGTTTTCTGCTATTACAGCATATTTTTTTTCGTCATTTTCCTGTTGTCATTCTTATTTTTCTCGCCCGCATTCCTCTACGAATACGAGGCGCTTTAAGTTTCTTGCCTAGACTCTCAACCCCCGTGGATGGCGAGACTTTCGCTTGCTAAGTCAAGCTGTGTACTGACACCACAGCAACGATGTTCGCGAAGCGTAATGGGTACAAGCCTCTGAATGCCAAGAAATCCACTTAATATTTCATCAAATTAATTATTTTTTATGATTTTTGTTTCTGTACATGATGAAATAGTGATGTACAAAAACAATAATCCAGAACAAAAATAATAATCGTCAGTAAATAAAACAGTAATCAGCGATCACTATTGACGCTATGCTTGGTGCCCTGGCAAAGACCATTCATTTCTCTGCGCATATTGGAATTTATGACACTGTTATAACCTTACAAAATGAAGCGTAGAGCTTGGACCGAATCTTTATGAGACAATCTTGCTGTAGGTCTTTGCTGTAGCATCGCTTGTAGCATTGCGGACACGCTCTTTAATGCAGATTGAGCCATTAAATTTCACTGTCATTTTGATTCAGAAAGCATATTTTGCTATTTAAATACCAGAATTAATTCGTTGTTTTTTTTTCATTAGCACAGAGGTAGTAGCACTAACCATGGCTTGATTGGCTGTCCTTTGCATTTTTTAAAATATATGTTAACCTCCTTTTTCTGATGTTCAAAGCTTGAAGTATGAAAATAGTACTAATCATATATATTTCTGGCATGACAGTTATATGAATTAACAATAATAAATGTCTTTAAAACTGATCTCAAATTATATATTTACTCGTATATCTATCTCAATTTACCCCTCTCTCTATATAAATTTGGTATTTGATAAGCAGATTTGATTATATCATAACTGAGAAATTATTATGGGGCTCTTCATGCTAAATTTTGAATAAACAAATCACTTGAAGGAAAATTGAATTTTCTGTAAAGGAGTCTTGCTTCTTACTGGATGTCATACATTAAACACTCACAGTGTTAGGCATCCTAGTGCATTGCCAGTAGATCCTTGAAGTTTTTTTTTCATTTTTAAATAACGTTGTTTTCTTCATTTTGCTGTTATTAACTATTATAATTATATTATCATTATTATTATTGTCATCATCATCATTAGCAGCAGCAATATCATAATAATCATGATAATGATGATGATGATAATAAAAATAATAATAATAATAATAATAATAATAATAATAATAATAATAATAATAATAATAATAACTAACAATAATAATGACAGTGACAAAGACAATGGCAATGGCATTGACATTAATACTGACATTGATGACAAAAATCATCATCATCATCATCAGCAGCAGCAGCATCTGCATCTTTGTTATTAGTGTTATTATCTCATATTGTATAGAAAATAATATGCCAGCCAACAGTTTTTGACGGCAGAGGTCCTTTTTCAAAATTTAAAATAATATTCTTCTGTTGATATTATATTAAGTGGCTTTTATTTTCAATTTTACATAATTATATATATATATATATATATATATATATATATATATATAAATGGGTATATCGGTGATAGCATTTTGATTTAGTATTTTCTATTTATTTGTGTATTTGTTTTGCGCGTCAGAGTGTCAGGGCTGCCAATCGGAAGTGTCACTGTTTTAGGGGCATATGCATCTAGGTGAAAATATGTGTTTTATAACGATTTTTGAGTAAATCTATTTAAAATGTTTCTTGTGGAAGATACTTGAACTTAAACGTAGACTTTTATCAGGCTTGACGCTTAATAGAGCCATTCGTGAGGATTAGCAGCACTGCTCAGGCATTAGCGGTCGTTTTAAGCAGCGAAGGGCGCAGTTCCTGGCCTCGGAGCAAGAAGTCTTGACCAACCAAACCCCAGCTTGGGAGCGCTGTATGTCAAGCCTACGTATTCCCTTTTTTATCTTTCTTTATTACCCTTTTCTTGTTTTAGTGTGAGAACGGGAGAGAGAGTGAGAGGGAGATTGGGAGAATGAAAGTGAGTGAGTAGAGGCAGATAGAGAGAGGGAGGGAGGGAGGGAGGGAGGAGAGAGAGAGAGAGAGAGAGAGAGAGAGAGAGAGAGAGAGAGAGAGAGAGAGAGAGAGAGAGAGAGAGAGAGAGAGAGAGAGAGGGGGGGGGGAGGGAGGGAGGGAGGGAGAGAGAGAGGGAGAGATAGAGAGTGAGTAAGACAGACTCCCGAGACGCAGTAAAGATGACCCCCGATGGCCGGGCTGTTCAGACCATGTGAACTGAGGCTTACAGATGCCCTTCTTGTCGCTGTAATGAAAGGCCGCGTAAATCCTCTTTCATTTTTCAACTTTATGCCCTCTCTAAAGTAATGGATGGTGTGTTTGAGTTGAAAGAAAAAAGCAAGTGAGGATCGTGTAACGTGTTCTTGGATGAGGAGGTAAGGAGGGAATGAGGCACGTGGACTGAGACGGGAGAGAAAGGAGGGATGAGGGAAGGTTGTTAGGAGCGGGGAGAAAAAGGGCTGGCTGAGATTGAGGGAAAGAAGGAGGAGGGAGGGGGTAGGAGGTAATAGGGAAAAACCTTCTAACTTTGTTGGCGAGAATCTGTGTTAAAAGAGATCTTGTTTGTAACAAATGGACTCTTTACTTACCTCTTTGTCAGGGGAGTCAGATCCATTGGGGAGAGAAACGACTGCAGGATTTGTTACAAACATTTCAGAGAACGAGGGGGGACGAAGCAGGGAATTTCCAAACAAACCCAATACATACTGTGTCTGCTTCAAAGAAGAACAGTTATTACAGCTGATCATTTTATGCAACGTTTCACCAGCCACATTAGAAAAGTAAAATAAATAAATATATATATATATATATATATATATATATATATATATATATATATGTATATGTATGTACACACACACACACACACACACACACACACACACACACACACACACACACATATATATATAAATATATATATATATATATGTATATATATATATATATATATATATATATATATATATATATATATATATATATATATATGCATACGCACATATATAAAACATATAATTTTTTTTGGTTACATTTACATATACATATATATATACATATATATATATATATATATGCATATATACATATATATATATATATATATATATATATATATATATATATACATATATATACATGTAAATACACATATGTATATCTACTCATGTATGTGTATATATACTATATATACACTCATATAATTGCATATAAAGTTGCTTAAGCTTATATATATATATATATATATATATATATATATATATATATATATATATATATATATATATATATATTTATACGTATATGTATATGTATATATGTATATATATACAAATATTTATATATGTCATATATATACACAACAAATGTATAAAATTGTTTGTGTATGTGTATATATATATAAATATATATATATATATATATATATATATATATATATATATATGTGTGTGTGTGTGTGTATATATATATATATGTGTGTGTGTGTGTGTGTTTGCGAGAGAGAGAGAGAGAGAGAGAGAGAGAGAGAGAGAGAAAGTGAAGGGCAACGCTGATGAATCATTATCATTATTTTTTTTCTGCTTTCCATTATCTTGAGCTTAGAAAGTCCACTTACTCCTTAAAGAATCACATATAGAATCTGTAGCTCATTGTTTATAACGGATAAATTATCTTCTGTTGAAAAAAAAGCTTCGTAAGGCCCCGAGACATGTGATATAATACTGATGATATAATCTTGAACTATAATCACAATCTACTTACACATGCTTTATTGGTCATCGTGGCTCTCCATTTCTTGGGTCAAAACAGTAAACTGTTTTTCATGGCCAATGCTGTTTCACTTCTATACCAGACCTCGTTTTTTTTTAGTGCGAAACAGTAAAGAGTTTAAACAATTAGCATTCCGAGCACAAGAATGAAGTGAAGATATCTGAACTCTGTACTGGGTAGAACCTGATATTAAGGTGAATTTAGATACTTTTTGCTAAACTATCTTCCCCTGTGATTATAGAGGACGCTTTAATAGAAATATATTTGATCTTTCCAGGTAACAACGAGGTCTTCCAATCTTATGTATAAAAAAATCACACATACACACACACACACATGTATGTATATGCATATATATATATATATATATATATATATATATATATATGTGAGTGTGTGTACACAAACAAAAGCGTACTCACATATAGGCATGTATACATGCATGCATGCATGTATACATACATACATACATACATACATACATACATACATACATGCATACATGTATATATCTATATATGTATTTATTTATTTATTTATTTATTTATTTATTTATTAGTATATATATACATATACATATTATATATATAATACTTTATACTTACATATATGTCTATATATATATATATATATATATATATATATATATATATATATATATATATATATATATAACACACGAATATGCCGAAGGCCTTTTCGCATTAACTGTTTCATCAGGACATACTGTACAAGAGATACATAGAAGTATATATATGTATATGGCGGTCAGGTCACGTCGGTGAACAGGTGAGCGTCGACCTTGGCTAGTTCGTGGCTCCCCGTTGCGGTGTTGAAGTTGTTAGTAGAATGTATGTACGCCGCTTCTACCATCTTCCTTTGTCGTGGGGGCAGGCTCTGTTTTATGATGGAGTCCTGGGACCACTTAGGGAGATGGCCTTCGGTGTAGACGTGAACAACGAAGGCGCTCCTCGTGTCATGTCGTCGGAGGGCGCTGCGGTGTTGGTCGATTCGTTGTTTGTGGAGGCCTCGTCCTGTCGCACCTATGTAAACTTTATCGCGGCCG
>NC_061844.1:11299338-11301838 GCF_019202785.1 Penaeus chinensis
ATGCATACGTTCATTCATACATACTTACCTATATGCGTGCATGCATGCATTTATGAAGGCATACACACAGACACAAACAGACAAAATGAGAGATAGGCACACCATAAGAAACAGAAGCGCACGCGCCCCGCAAACAAAGGCAACGGGCAAGCGTTCTCGCATACGCTCCAACTCCGTCCGTTTTCCTTCCAAGACTTTAGGAGACAGATTGATGCCAGTGATAGAGTAGTTGATTTATTATTGGTATTTGTTATGGTCTGCACCAAAATACATAGCAATTGTTGAATGTTACGATTTCGCCATGTTCACCAGAAGGGATCTGGTATTTAACCAAATAATAATCACATTGTTTAATTATGGTCATAGCCACATATAGAACGACGAAGTTAATAAATATCTGGGACCTCTAGAATGTAACAGCGGAAATAACAAAAAAAAAAAAAAATAATAATAATAAGAAGGAAAATAATGATGGCGATTTTCTTGGGCCTTTATGTATAGTGTCCTTTTTTTTTTTTTTTTTTTTTTTTTTTTTTTTTTAAGGAGGTGGTCTATAAAAAAATAGTCATTTTCTGGGGCCCTCACAAATATATAATAGCCTAATGGCCCCGTTCAGTATCGTTCCAGATTCAAGTTATTACTAGCTATGAATTGTGTAATGGTGCCAACAGCTGTAGGGCAAGAGAAATAGTTATCTGCAAGTGCTGCAATGCATTGGAAAAAATGCATGCAAATTTCCTTTTTATATACAATCAAATTGGCATGGAAAAAGGCAGTTAATGCAGTACTTATAACTATAGTGATTTGGGCTTGGGAAGTTAATTGTTAAGCTCCTGGATTGCCGTTGTTGCCGTGGGGAGACAAAAGCCAGTCTAATTCGTCGTCCTAATTCTCATCTTGCTCCGTCGCCCCAAGAACGTACCCCATGGCTCTCAGTTTGGCAACCCCTGTTCTAGGGCCTCAATGCTTGTGATGCAATGAATGGATTCATAATAATCATCTTTATCATAATTATACCACGATATTAATAAAAGTGATGATGGTAATAATAATAATAATAATGATAATAATAATAATGATAATGATAATAATGATAATAATAATAATAATAAAAATAATAATAACAATAATGAAGATAATTATAAAAATGATAATCTTAAGTACGATGACAAAATATTATTATGCTGATATTAATAATGCTCATAATAATGATAGTAATAATAATAAAGATGGGGATAACAATAATGATAAAAAAAAAATAATGATGATGATAATAATAATAATAATAATAATAATAATAATAATAATAAAAATAATAATAATAATAATAATAATAATAATAATAATAATAATAATAATAATAATAATGATAATATTAATATTAATAATAATAATACTGACAGTGATTTTCATATTAATGATGGTAATGATGGTGATAATGATGGTAATGATGATAATAGTAATAACAATAATAATAATAATAATAATAATAATAATAATAATGATAACATAATTAAAATAATACAAATAGCCATGATAGTAGTAATGATAATAATGATAATAATAATAAAAACAATGATTATATAAATAACGATAACGATGTTAATAATACCAACAGTTCTGAGAATAATAAAAAAGGTAATAGACTAATGTCATAGATAACTATGATATTAAAGATAAAAAAAACATGAAAGTAAGCATACAAATAAAATTAAAAATTATGTTAATGAGAACAATAGTAATCATGAGATAAACTAATGACAATATGGCAGCAAAAAGACCAAATATAAACAACAATGATGCTGATAATTTAAATGTAAAACCACATCAGTCGAGCTTAATAACAGCATATGAATAAATATCTGTGAGCACCTGAGCCCCGAGTTTACAGCCCAATCATTATCCATTTAACAACAGGCTAAGCGTGTTCATGCACATCAAAGGTAAACAATATGCTCTGAAAATGACTAGATGCAGTAGCGATAGTAGAGGAGGAAGTAGAAGAGGAAAGTGAAGAAGTGGAAGAATAAGAGAGAAGAAGAAGGAGAATGAACAAGCAAATAAAACGAAGATGGACATGATTCTCAGAGACAGAGAGAGAGAGAGAGAGAGAGAGAGAGAGAGAGAGAGAGAGAGAGAGAGAGAGAGAGAGAGAGAGAGAGAGAGAGAGAGAGAGAGAGGAAAATAGAAAGAGAGAGAGAGAGAGAGAGAGAGAGAGAGAGAGAGAGAGAGAGAGAGAGAGAGAGAGAGAGAGAGAGAGAGAAAGACATAGAGAGGGGGAGAGAAGGTGACATATATAGATACACATTGAGATAGATATTTAGATAGCTAGATACATGTGTGTGTGTGTGTGTGTGTGTGTGTGAGAGTGTCTGTGTGTGTGTGTGTGTGTGTGTATGTGTGTGTGTGTGTGAAAGAGAGAGAGAGAGAGAGAAAACACACACACACATATGTACATATATATATATATATATATATATATATATATATATATATACAT
>NC_061844.1:11304338-11311838 GCF_019202785.1 Penaeus chinensis
ATATACACATGCACATACACACACACACACACACACACACACACACATATATATATTTATATGTACACACACACACACACACACACACACACACACACACACACACATACATATATATATATATATATATATATATATATATATATATATATATATATATATATATATATATGGACAGTCAGAGAAAAATCGACGAACTATTATGTAATAGCGAGGGAAGAGAGTTAACACCGAATTCTACGAATAGAGGGTTTGCGATACAGTAACATTGAAAGAATAAAGCATAAATTTGATTATCTGTGAACGAAATATAAAAAAAAGTAATAGAATAGTATCAAGTGTGTATATATATATATATATATATATATATATATATGATATTTGTTTAAATAGATAAATATATCGACATCTATATCTATATGTATCTATCTACCTATAGTCAAAATAAAAAAAGAGTAAAGAGCAGCGCAAATGAGAACCAAGAGATGGCGCTGACAGAGGATACATTCTCTTGAAATATATATTACTCTCAGTTGTTTAAGCTAAGGAAGAGATGGACAGATGTTGAAGTTTAAGAGTACAGCGTTGTAGACTGTCTAATAGTTTATATCTACAAATGTTTACACATACTTACGCGTTCTTTTGGACATTAACAAAATAAGGGCTGTATTAGTGTAAATCTTTTCCACAGTTTCCATTTTCTATGATTTCATGTTTATCCCTCCTGGGAAATGAGAAGCGAGTCGAATTCAGTTTTCAGTCACATTGAGTACTTATAGTAAACATTTCGATTTGTTCACTATATCTATATCAATATTGTGTTGTTTTTACATATGGAAAAAAATATGGGTATATACCATTTCGTGTTTTTCTGATTTATCAGATGTCGCTGTATGACAAATAACAATGTCATGTCTTCCAGTGTTTACATGTTTATTTCTCTCGGAGTATAATGAAGTTCAACTACTAGCTTAAAACTCTTTATAATGATATATATTTGTTCGCTGACATTAGAGTGTGTTGACTAAAAGGAAAATAGTACGGTTTATATTTCAACCATTTGTATTCTCTCACCGTTAAAACAGCCTCCAAACGTTTTTCCGTCACCACTTTTGCCTTTCATTGCTGCGTAGCCGTGTTCATGCATACGAATCATTTTCGATGACGCCATATTGACTGCAGGGACTACTCCGGGGCATGTGCCTGCCCATAGCTGCCCAAACGTTTTATGCGGTTTAAATCTGGTGATTTAGGCAGAATTGACAGCACAGTAATCTTTGCCAATACATCTGAAGCATTTATATCCCCATCTGAAGCATTGCAAACCCGTCCCGATTTATGTAAACCATACAGTACTGTATTTCGGTTTACATTACACCCGTGTACACTGATGACAGTTTAATTATTTGATTTATTATAATATTATTGGATATGTTAAAAAATATGTTTTGTTATTCGCCATCAAATATATATATATATATATATATATATATATATATATATGTATAAAATTTATGTACTCTTGTATTTACTCTTTTTATATTCTGCTTGTTTGTTTTTAAACACACCCGGAAGGTTCACACGAAAAGATGAATTGATAAGGAAGTTTTGATGTATAAAGCCTCTATCCATCATCCAACTCCAGTTCCTGGCATCCACTTCGAGAATCAATCTTTAGAACCAGATAATATCTAATGGATGACAAGGCAGAGCAAATCCTCGGGAAATAATTAAGATGGATAATGAAACGGCGAGACATCCATGCCAGCCTTCCGTTGGTAAAAAAGGTTGACAGCTGTCTTGCGCTGTCACACACATATACAAATGAACACACACACACACATACAAATGAACACACACACATACAAATGAACACACACACACACACATATAAGTGAACACACACACACACATACAAATGAACACACACACACATATACACATACAAATGAACACACATACAAATGAACACACACACATACAAATGAACACACACACATGCAAATGAACACACACATACAAATGAACACACATACAAATGAACACACATGCACACACACATACAAATGAACACACACACACACACATACACATACAAATGAACAAACACACTCACACACATACATATGAACACACACACACAAATGAACACACACACACTCACACACACATACAAATGAAGACACACATACACAAATGAACACACACACACACACATACAAATGAACACACAAACACATACAAATGAACACACACACATACAATTGAACACACACACGCATACAAATGAACACACACACACACATACAAATGAACACACACATTCAAATGAACACACACACACACACATAGAAATGGACACACACACACACACACGCACATACATACATACAAATGAACACACGCACACACACATACATACAAATAAACACACACACACACACATACAAATAAACACACATACACACACACACGTACTTATGCTGACATAGACACACACACAGAAACACACATACAAATGCACACACATACACACATATCCACACACAAATGCCGGTACAGACACAGGCACACACATACACAAGCATATATATATATATATATATATATATATATATATATATATATATATATGCAAACACACTCACATAAGCAAAAGGCCTTCGGCATATTCGTGTGTTTTCCTGTACTTCCCTTCGTTGTTTTATTCCAACACACCCAAACAAACACACACAAGCATATCTATTGCATACAAGAGAAGGAGCCTATATATAACTCATATATGAACAGATACTGTATATCAAGCTGTATGCTTTCACAGCGCATTTATCTTAATACATATATACTAGCCTCCGGGCTAGTACAGTGGTAACGTGCCGGCCTCTCATCCGAGGGGTCGGCGGTTCGCGCCCCACCCAGGCGCGAGAAGTTGCAATTGTCGCCTGGAGGTTACTGTTGTGGCTGGTCACCACGGCGGGTAAGGACTAAGACGAGTCAGCACCAGCTGACACACGTTAGCGAGTCGACATTAGTCGACACAGGCCGGGCTCCCCTCATTGGCATAGCCCGGGCGAAGCTCAGTTTCGCATATCGGACTTATCCTTACATATATACTGTTCGGTGTATATATATATATATATATATATATATATATATATATATATATATATGTGTATATATATATATATATATATATATATATATATATATGTGTGTGTATATATATATATATATATATATATATATATATATATATACATGCATACACACATAGATCTTTTTCTATCTATCTATCTACCTATCAATATAAATTTCTCTCTCTCTCTCTCTCTCTCTCTCTCTCTCTATATATATATATATATATATATATATATATATATAACACATAAACACACACACACACACACACACACACACACACACACATATATAAACTTATATATATATATATATATATATATATATATATATATATGACAGCCGCGATGGTCCAGTGGTTAAAGCACTGGACTCGTGGTCCCGAGTTCAATTCCTCATCGCGGCAGTCGTAAAAATGCCTGCGCTCTGACTGCTGACTCGATCCCGAGAAAACGACACATAGCCTTCAAAAATCAAATTCAGGTGTCTTAGGGAAAGTCACCACCGAGACAAAAGTGTTAGCGCGCTGAACCACGGTTGATTAGGAAGGGCATCCAATCAGGTAGTATAACCATATATAATATATTGGGTAGAAAAAAACCAAAATGTAAAAATAAATTTATTGAAAGTGAGAAAACGGTTTCAGAATCCACCTGGATTCCATCCTCAGGTCTGAAGAGGAAAGAGAGAGGAGGGGGTATAAAACAGACCTGAGGGTTGAATCCAGGTGGATTCCGAAACTTTCAATAAATCAAGTTTTATATTGTGGGTTTTTCTACCATAGTATCAACAAGGTAGAGTGTTTTCACCATCTATATTGGACCCCACGGTTAAAAGAAATCTCCTGTCATTCCTATTTCCCTCCTTCCCTGACCTGGTTCCTGCCTTTCGTGCTTACGGCCCGACGGAAGAATCAACTTCGTTTCCTCCGCGACTGCCTCGAGGAGCAGGTGCTTCCTTCCTCTATCTATGATATTCTGAAACATTCTGAGGAAGAATCTCCCTTTCCTGCCTATGCTCGTTCTCTCCTCCTTGAACGTATCCGCGCTGGTAGGAGGGATGTCGAACATGCCTTCTACCGTTCACGAGTACGTACGTACTTCCTGAAGAAGCGGCTCCCCAGTTGAGTTTTCCAGCTCATAGCCGATATTGTTCACGATTCTTCCTGGTCCCTCTCCATCAACCATGGCCGCTCTCTCTCCCGGAAACTCTCCAGTCTCACCGCCAGCAGTCCCTGGTCCCGCTTATCCCTCACCGACGCTGTCACCAACCTATCTTCCCTGTCCTTGACCGCCCACCAGCAACAACTCCTTGGTTTCGGTCTTTCCTTTGCCCTCAGCCCTCACCCCCTTACCTCCATCGACATTATTTCATCCTTTGACCGTTTCATCTCTTCGCATTGGAACTCCTTGCCTGATGTCTCTCTCCTTCGTGGTGTTTCAACCCGGCCCTCGAATCTCTCCTCCATCCTAACCTTTCCATTCCCAGGCGTTACCGCGAGGCCCTTCAAAGCAGGGAGGATGTCACCATTTTGCCTTCTGACAAGGGCAACTCGGTGTTGGTCCTCGACCGTGCCTCCTACCTGCAGAAGGCCCATGACCTATTGTACGAAGCTTCCACCTATGCCCCCCTGACCAGCGACCCCCGGGAACGTATTGCTGCTACTTTCCACCGTCGCCTGAAGGCGATAGGAGCTCGTTTCCCGGAGGTCATCAACCCTCGTCTCCCTCACTTCTATGGGCTTCCTAAAACCCATAAACCGGCCGTGCCTCTGCGCCCCATCATCTCTTCCCGGGGATTTGTGAGGCACCCTCTGGCAGCTTGGCTGGCAAAGTCCCTTATTCCCCTTCTCGGCACCTTCTCTCCTGCTCACCTCCGCCACTCTCAGGGCTTCATCTCCCGTGTCCGTGGAGTCCTGCCGGCGAGCATGATGAGCTTGGATGTCAACTCCCTGTTCACCAAGGTCTCGCTTGATGACGTCCTCGCGAATTGTCTTTCCTTCCGCTGACGTCCACGCCTGCAGACTGGTGGAATCCTCCTTAATGAAGCTGCTGCCTAATTTTAACCTGAACAGCGGCTTTTCTCCTGCCGACAGTCTCCTCGCTTCCCACATCCTCCGCCTTCTGCCGTACGCCGGCCACCCTGCACACAGTCCGCCCGACCCTCCGACCTGATCTGACCTCCCTTCGTTTCCGTCAGTCTGTCCTCACCTGCCCCATGTTACCGCGTTGCCTTGCCTCTCTCTGTTTTATACCCCCTCCCAGGGGAATTCCGAAACTGTCGCCTCACTTTCAATAAATCTAGTTTTACATTTTACATAAATCTAGTTTTACATTTAACATAAATCTAGTTTTACATTTAACATAAATCTAGTTTTACATTTAACATAAATCTAGTTTTACATTTTACATATATCCAGTTTTACATTTTACATATTTCCAGTTTTACATTTTACATAAATCTAGTTTTACATTTTACATAAATCTAGTTTTACATTTTACATAAATATAGTTTTACATTTTACATAAATCTAATTTTACATTTTACATAAATATAGTTTTACATTTTACATAAATCTAATTTTACATTTTACATAAATATAGTTTTACATTTTACATAAATCTACTTTTACATTTTACATAGTATCAACACGGTAGAGTGTTTACACCATTCATATATATAATATATATATATATATATATATATATATATATATATACATACACACATACACATACACATACATATACATACACACACACACACAGAGAAATATATATATATATATATATATATATATATATATATATATATATATATATATATATGTGTGTGTGTGTGTGTGTGTGTGTGTGTGTGTGTGTGTGTGTGTGTGTGTGTGTGTGTGTGTGAGTGTGTGTGTGTGAGAGTTTGTAACATAATGAAACGGAATGACCATTAGGCTGCTCAGCCATGGCATCCCAAACAAAGCTCCTCCAAAGGAAATGTTTCTGCTCCTTTCTAATTAATTGAATCGCGCTCATTCTTTGATATTATCTAAGTATCGAGTCTTGGGTCTACCTCTCTTTCTTTTACCATAAACCATACTCATCATTAGATCTTTACCTAAACTATGACTTCTTACCACGTGACCAACGTTTATCAATTTATGTCTGTCGATGGTGTTTAATATTCTCTCATTAATGTCTACCTGTTTTTTATCTAATACCCTAATAGTAGGAAGATTAGTCCTGTTAAACAAACGCCAGAGATAGCATTCCTGTTAATATAGAACTGCGAGCAAAGGAAACATATGGGGCCTTTACTTTGCTTATCTTATAGCTCCTGACCACATCCCTCGCAAAATATATGCATACTAATATATATATATATATATATATATATATATATATATATATATGTATATATATATATATATATATATATAAATATATATATATATATATATATATATATATATATATATATGTATGCATATACAAATACATATTCATACATACATATATATATATATATATATATATATATATATATATATATATATATATATATATATTTGTATGTATACACACACATACATACATACATATATATATATATATATATATATATATATATATATATATATATATATATATATGAGATATCTATAGTGAATGCAAGGGAAAGACCGGCTAGGATGATTTCCCGTCTAAAGGGTTGAGAAGGTTTAACAGTCCCCTTTACCCATATTTCTATTTATCCCAAAGATGGGACCCTGACAGGTGCTCCACTCTGGGAATAATAATATAATAATAAAGATAATAACGAAAAATATAATTATTAATATTATCACTATTATTATTAGTAGTAGTAGTATTACTATTATTATTATTATTATTAATATCAATATTATTGTTGTTGTTGTTGTCGTTGTTATTATTATTATTGTCATCATCATCATAAATATCACTGTCATTATTGTTATAGCTTCTTTCATTTTCATCATCATCATTACTGTTATCATTATTATTCCTGTTATTATTGTCATTGTTATCATTAGTGTTATAATAATAGATAATATTGTTATTATTACAAGAATTATCATAACCATTATAATCTTTATCATTATGGGTATTATTAACATCATTTTCATTTTGAATATTAGCATTATTATTACCATTAACATTATTATAAATACCATTATCATTATCATTATCAATATTATTCATATTATAATTATTAGCATTATTACTATTATTTTTATTTGTATTATTATTATCATTATATATTATTTTTATTATTAGCATTATCATGATAATAATAATAATGATAATAATGATAGTAATATAGATAATAATAATAAAAATTATAATAATAATA
>NC_061844.1:11329338-11331838 GCF_019202785.1 Penaeus chinensis
CGTTGAAGTCACAGAGAGCTTTGCATACCTTGGTAGCGTAGTCTATGTGTATGGGCTGTCAGACCTAGAACTCAGTAGATGGACTGGCTTGGCAGCAGGAACCATGAACTCGATCACCAAGAGCATTTGGAGATATCGGTACCTATGCAGAAGGACCAAGCTACATGCTACATGTCTTCAAGGCCTTCATACTGCCAATTTTGCTCTATGGGAGCGAAACCTGGAAGCTGTCTAGTATCTTGGAGTCTCGTTTTGATGCCTTTTGTGACAAGTCTCTTCGCCGGATCATGGGGTACAGTTGGCAGGATCATGTGTCCAACCGACGGCTACACCATGAGACTGGCATGGGACCTGTTACTTGCACAATCCGGGATCACCAACTCAGGCTGTATGGCCACTTGGCTCGTTTCCCTTTGGATGACCCTGCCGTTCTCTCTGCGAGACAATCCTGGGTGATGAAGGCCCGTGGGACGACCTAGGAAGTCATAGCTTAGGCAACTCGCCATGAGGGACCCTCGTGGCTGGAAGCAAATGGTGAATACAGCCATGCGCCCTCGTCGGCGTTAGCCCCTTGATGATGATGATATATATATATATAAATATAAATATATATATGTATATGTACATATGTGTGTGTATGTATATATATGTATGTATATGTGTATATACATGTGTGTGTGTGTGCGTGTGTATGTTTGTGTGTGTCGGGTATGTGTATGTGTATGTGTGTATATATATATATATATATATATATATATATATATATATATATATAAGTGTTTGTGTGTGTGTATGTGTGTGTGTATGTGTATATGTGTGTGTGTGTCTGTGTGTGTTTGTGTGTGTGTCTGTGTGTGTTTGTGTTTGTGTGTGTGTGTTTGTGTGTGTATATGTGTGTGTTTGTGTGTGTGTGTCTCTGTGTGTTTGTGTGTGTGTGTGTGTGTTTTTGTGTTTGTGTGTTTGTGTGTGTGTGTGTGTGTGTGTGTGTGTGTTTGTCTGTTTATGTGTGTGTGTGTGTGTATGTGTGTGTGTGTGTGTGTGTGTGTATGTGTGTGTGTGTGTGTGTGTGTGTGTGCGCGGCGGGGGGGGGGGGGGTGTATGTACATATATCTACACATAGGCACACACATACACATACACTGTATATACATGTTTTATGTATGAATGTATATGTACACTTGTATGTATACATACTGACTTCATAGCTGGCATGTAGCTGAATATCTTACTTGTTAATCAACTGTGACAAAGCTTAACATAATACCCAACCACAGACTTTGCTTATGTTACATATTCAAAATGGTTGAACATGAACATTTTCAGTAACCATTACAACAATGAATGAGGTTGTGCAGCCTTGTATTATTAGTGCATGCATGCATGCAGGCAAACATTATATTTACACACACACACACACACACATATATATATATATATATATATATATATATATATATATATATATATATATATATATATATATATATATATATATATATATATATATATACTTGCAACCATATATACATACATATATAGATACATGCATACATATATGCATACGTACATGCATACATGTATATGCATACATAGATACATAAACATCTTTGCACTGATTACAAATTATCATGTTCGAAAAGAATTCCATCCACCATTATCATTATCCAAATTGAAAACAAATCTAAAACAAAAAACACCAAAGAACAAAGCGAAAACAGAACTAGGGTAAGGCCAATTAAATAGAATTCATTAGCAAACTTAATTAACTGCCAATCTTATTATAATATTAAGTTTAGAGACAGCTAACCACGCCCTCGTTACGGAGATATTGTAATCTGAATAAACTTGCCCATTGGGCTAATAGGGTACGCTTGACACCCGCGAAAGTACTTTCCGAATGGGATGGGAGGGGCAGATGGGGAGATAAGTATATGGGGACGAAACAACACACTGGCAAACATGCACACAATAGAAATTTACGTGCTAATAAACATACAGTCGTAGATATAAGCACACACACACACGTACACACATACACACACACACAGGTAGAGGCAGACAGACAAACAGAAAGGCAGAGACCGACAGACAGAAAGAAAGACAGACTGACAGAGAGAAAGACAGACAGACAAACAAAAAGAATGTTAGACCAACAGACAGAGAACGAAAGGGAAAAAGAGAGATAGAAAGGTAATTAGCAAAATAAAATGTGTAGTACTTACCAGGTTCATTTACAGCAAAGTTTCATGCCTCGGGGTTAAAGGACGTAAGTTGGACACCTACTAGTTGCACAAAGGAAAATAAATCGCAGTAGATATTTTAACTGGAATATCGAAGTTCCTCACTTGCTGAGGCGCGTCCCCCGCCACCTTCTTCTGCTATTGTACTCTGTACCTCAGTATGATATTTCATACCTTACCGCATCTTTTAAAATAGTTTAATGTATGATAATATTAATGATAATAATAACAACAAAAACAATGACAATAATGATAATGAT
>NC_061844.1:11346838-11351838 GCF_019202785.1 Penaeus chinensis
CGCTCTCTCTCTCTCTCTCTCTCTCTCTCTCTCTCTCTCTCTCTCTCTCTCTCTCTCTCTCTCTCTCTCTCTCTCTCTCTCTCTCTCTTTCCCTCTCTCTTTCCCTCTCTCTCTATCAATTTCCCTCTCTCTCTCACTCTCTCTCTCTCTCTCTCTCTCTCTCTCTCTCTCTCTCTCTCTCTCTCTCTCTCTCTCTCTCTCTCTCTCTATCTATCTATCTATCTACCCCCCCTCTCTCTCTCCATTTCTCTCTCTCTCTCTCTCTCTCTCTCTCTCTCTCTCTCTCTCTCTCTCTCTATCTATCTATCTATCTATCTATCTATCTATCTATCTACCCCCCCTCTCTCTCTCCCTTTCTCTCTCTCTCTCTCTCTCTCTCTCTCTCTCTCTCTCTCTCTCTCTCTCTCTCTCTCTCTCTCTCTCTCTCTCTCTCTCTCTCTCTCTCTCTCTCTTCCTCTCTGACTCCCTTTCCCTCTCTCTATCTATCTCCTCCCCCCCCCTCTCTCTCTCTCCCTCTCTCTCTCCCTTTCCCTCTCTCTATATATATATACTTTCAAACTCTCTCTTTCTCTCTCTCTCTCCCCCCCCCCCCCCCCCTCTCTCTCTCTCTCTCTCTCTCTCTCTCTCTCTCTCTCTCTCTCTCTCTCTCTTCCTCTCTCTCTCTTCCTCTCTCTCTCTCTCTCTCTCTCTCTCTCTCTCTCTCTCTCTCTCTCTCTCTCTCTCTCTCTCTCTCTCTCTCTCTCTCTCTCTCTCTCTCTCTCTCTCTCTCTCTCTCTCTCTCTCTCTCTCTCTCTCTCTCTCTCTCTCTCTCTCTCTCTCTCTCTCTCTCTCTCTCTCTCTCTCTCTCTCTCTCTCTCTCTCTCTCTCTCTCTCTCTCTCTCTCTCCTCTCTCTCTCTCTCTCTCTCTCTCTCTCTCTCTCTCTCTCTCTCTCTCTCTCTCTCTCTCTCTCTCTCTCTCTCTCTCTCTCTCTCTCCTCTCTCTCTCTCTCTCTCTCTCTCTCTCTCTCTCTCTCTCTCTCTCTCTCTATTTCTCTCTCCTCTCTCTCCTCTCTCTCTCTCTCTCTCTCTCTCTCTCTCTCTCTCTCTCTCTCTCTCTCTCTCTCTCTCTCTCTCTCTCTCTCTCTCTCTCTCTCCCTCTCTCTCTCTCAATCTCTCCCTCTCTCTCTCTTGCTGTCTCAGTTGCAATCTCTATCTGTATATTCCTCAGCACCTTCTCTCTTCATATGTTTTCTTCCATCCCCTCCAATCTGTAATTCAGCTCTCGCGCCATCAGTCCCCCAGTCTCCCCATTTGTCTATCGGTCCTCCTTTCCACCTATATATTCCCATAGACCTTCCCAATCCATCTCCCCACCTGTCGTCCTCCCCCACTCTCTCCCCTCCCTCTTCCCTGGGTCACTGCGTAACATTGCTACAGCTTCCCCTTCTCCCTCGCCCTCCTGCCCTCCTTCACCCCTTCTCCCCCCTTTCCATCTTCCGGCTCCCCTTCACCTCCACCCTCATCCCTCTCCCCCTCCCCCTCCTCCCATGAAACCTCCCCTCTGTACCCCACTCCCACTCCCACACCTCTACCTTCCTTTACGCCCCCTCCCCTACCTCCCCCATTATCTTCCCCCATCCCCCCACTTCCTAGCCCTGTAAAAAGATGCCTCACAACCTCCAGACTACTTTTTTGTTCCCCCTCCTACCTCTTCCCGCATCACCCCTACCCCTAACCCCCTCCCATTCCCCAAATCCTCCCTCCCAACCTCCACCACCCTCCCCTTTATCCCCATCCCAACCCCCTTTTCCCCTCCCCTCCCACTTCCCTTCCCCCAACCTCTCCCCCCCCCCCCATCCCCCACTTTAAAAATAAGACGCCGTAAAGATTACTTTCATCGGAGATCTTCCTTTCTCCTCGTGGCTGCCGTCTTGCTCGCGTTTTTTCTCCGGGTCCGAGATTGTGAATCATTCTTGATTCGACTTGCATTTATTGATGTTGTTGTTTGTTGTTCTAATAGGACCTTTTTTTGAAATCGTGGACTTTGAATGGGTATGCTGCATGAGGTGTCAGCGATAATGCAAATGTTATGTTTCCGTGTGTCCGCAGTATCTCAGTAATTGAAGTCAATTCGGGTTTGAGGAAGGAAGCTACGGAGAGAGAGGGGGGGAAGGAAGAACGAAAAAAGGGGGAAAATAGGTAAAAGAGTGTCGCTTTTTTCAAAAGCATAAAGAAAAAGAGAGAAAGAGACAGGCAGACATGCAGACATGTAGAAAGACAGGCAGAACGAAACCGAGAAGCACAGTCAGACAGAAAGAGAAACAAGCTGACAGACATTAAAAAATGAAGACAAACAGAGGCAGATAAACAGAGAGAGAACAAAAGCCGAAGAGAGCAGCGAGACGACCATCCCCAGACCCACAAGCGAACGTACCTTTAGACCGTAAAATTGCATATTTAGTACCGAAAGAGAGCGCCTACAATATTAATGTATAAATCGTAATCAAATATATAATTGTTCCCTGTGGACTGGTCTGTTGATTACATTTGTATTCTCTCGGAATATCCATCATGCTTCCTTTTATAACTATCTGATGTAAGTGGAGTAATATAGGAACTAATTAGATACATCGTGGCCTGCGAGTGCCGAGGCTGCTTCATATTCTTCGTTTTTTTTTTCTTTTATCAATATTATCTTTTTATGATCCGCTTTTTTTTTTCTCTTTGAATCGTCTGTCTTGTCTACTGTTTGTTTTATATTGTTCTTTGTATTAAGAAATATGACAGCCGTTGTACAATTGTGTAGTCTATGTATGTTTGCGTGTCTTGATGAAAAAATGTGTGTGTGTGTAAATGTGTGTGCTTGTGTGTGTGTGTGTGTGTGTGTGTGTGTGTGTGTGTGTGTGTGTGTGTGTGTGTGTGTGTGTGTGTGTGTGTGTGTGTGTGTGTGTGTGTTCTTTTTTCTGTATGTGTGATGATTCTTTTTCTCCTATAAACTTACGTGGACACGCAAGCTTGAATGAAAACGCTCAGCTGTGCACATACGCATATACATCTCCAATGTATACATCAAGCACACCTCACTTCCGCTGCAATCATTTCCTGCCCCACATCCGAGCCCAATCAAACACCCAAACACGTCGTCAAGGTCTCCAGAGCGTGCGACCTTCCGTTTGAGAGTCACTCTTGCGAATAAGGAGACCGGCAACCACATCGTAAACATTATATGGGGAGAAGTCGACGGTTTGAAAATGTGTGTCCCACCGTCTTACGTGTAAGGAATTTTAATTCTAGAAGAGGGGCATCATTCTTTTTTCATGTTTGATGGGTTTTTTTGGTGTTGGTGTTGTCGTTTTCGGTGCTGTCAAGTTTTTTTGTGTATGTTTTGGTTGCGAGGGAAGAATTTTGTGGCAGATTATTATTTTTTTTTGTGAATTTATCTGTTGCAGGTATCTGCATCGGTTGTGGTCATGTTGTTAGTTTAATGGGCTTTTACTTTTCTTCCTTGTTATAAATATTGTTATCTCCATTTTTGTAGATTTTTTACTGTTGCTGCCTTCGTGTTTTCCGTTTCGTCGTTTTTTTGTGCTACTTTCTCTTCTTTTCTTTCTCCTTTCTTCTTCTTCGTCTTGTTGCTGTTGCTGCTGATGCTGTTGTTTTTGTATTTGTTGTTATTGTTCTTCTTCTTCTTCCTTTTCTTCTTCTTCTTCTTCTTCTTCTTCGTCGTCTTCTTTCTCTCTGTCTTTCTTCTTTTCTTTTTTCTATCCTTCGTTTTTTTCCTCCATCTCCTCCTTCTTCTTCTTCCGCTCATGCTTCATCTCTTCCATCTCTTTCTTCATCATCACTCTTCGGAGCGAATAAAAGCACTTAAACAGGAATATTCTATATCATATACAACTAGACACAGCTAAAAATATGTCCATTCATTAACGAAATACACATTCAATGCATATTACGTAGGGATATCTACATTGCATCACAAGTAAACAAAATGTTGAACAGTTAGAGTACATCCCTTGACTCTAAACTGCAATATATCATCGATATCAAACATTCTCCGATTTTTATCAAACATAATTTAAAGCACACTTAAGCTGATTAAAAGGGCGTATAATCGTGCATTTTGCACACGGAATCATGCAACACCAGCAATAATAAGCAAGGCAGTTATAAAAGTGGCTCGTTTTTGAATTATTGATAATGGAGTTAATCATTCATAGATCGTGGCACGGTGGATTAGATATTCATCCAGTGGTATCAGCTTAATGGGGGATATACTCTGTAAAATGGAAGCCACCCGGACCGTATATATTTGTGATATCTTTATTCGAGTGTGAGGAGAGGAGGTGCCTCCTTTGAGATGCAGGAATAGATAGCTATGAGTAGATAAGTTTGATAAGGCTGAGGGTGAGGTTGTTAGATAGAAATTATTAATTGGCAGTTATGAGTACGATGGATATGAGTGGACGAACAGTTAACAAATATGCGCATGCAGATGATAATGATGCAAGTAAGAGGGGAATTAAAGAGAGAGCGAGCGAGAGAGGGGGGGGGGGGTTAGACAGACAGCCAGATGGACAAACAGTCAAGTAGATGAATGGACAGCCAGAGAAACAAAGACAGAGCGAATGAAACAAGGGCAGACAGACATAGAGAGATGAGCGGAGGGAGAAAAGAAACAGACAGAGAGACAAACTGAAAGAAGAAGCAAGCCAGAAAGACAAAACATTAGGTTTCCAAACATTTTCCAAGCAGTCTAACCGCTCTACATTCCAGAAAGGCATCAACCTGCAGGCGTCCCTCTCGGCCTCCTCCTCTCTCCTCTCTCTCCGCATCCCTCCTCTCCTCCGTCCCATCAATCTTCTTTTCTCTTTCTTTCGTTATTTTCACTCACTAAACGGATTTCTTGACAATAAAAGAAGGTGCTCTGTAACTTGTACTGGAAAGAACAAAAATCAGATAACAAAATTTATCATAATACGCAAGACAAAAAAAAAAAAAAAAAAAAAAAAAAAAAAAAG
>NC_061844.1:11359338-11361838 GCF_019202785.1 Penaeus chinensis
CGAATCTCTCTGGGAGATCCTGAGACTAAGAGGAATTCCAATAAGGATTATTGGACTAATAGCAAACCTGTATACAGGCACTGAAAGTGCTGTAAAGTGTGGTGGGGGCCTGTCGAGCTTCTTCCCTGTTAGTTCAGGGGTGAGGCAAGGCTGTGTTCTTGCACCAACATTTTTCAACACTTGCATGGATTGGATACTGGGTAGAGCTACTGTCCAAAGTCACTGTGGAGCAACTCTGGGCAATATCAAGGTTACAGACCTTGACTTTGCCGATGATCTGGAAACCCTTGTAGCGGCTCTTGATGCATTTAGCAATGAAGCGAAGCCCCTGGGGCTAGAGGTCTCCTGGACCAAGACCAAGATCCAGGATTTTGGGGGCCTGCTAGGAGACCCTGTACAGTCGATACGTGCTTGCGGGGAAAACATCGAAGTCACAAAGAGCTTTATATACCTCAGTAGTGCATTTCACGACTCTGGGCTGTCAGACCAAGAAGTCAGTAGACGGATTGGCCTGGCAGCAGGGGTCATGAAATCTCTCGACAAGAGTATTTGGAGATGTCGGTACCTGTGCAGAAGGACCAAGTTACGTGTTTTCAAGGCCCTGATACTGCCAGTTTTACTCTATGGTAGTGAAACTTGGACACTATCTTGTGCTCTGGAATCTCGTCTTGATGCCTTTTGTAACAGATCCTTAGTTGGCGGGACCATGTGTCCAACCAACGGCTGCGCCGTGAGACCGGTACAGGACCTGTTACTTGCACAATCCGTGATCGCCAACTCAGGCTATATGGCCACTTGGCTCGACTCCCACAGGATGATCCTGCCCATCAGGTTGTCTCTGTCCGAGACAACCCTGGGTGGAGGAGGCCTGTGGGACGACCGAGAAGGTCGTGGCTTGGGCAAATCGATCAAACCTGTCGTGAGGAACTAGAGATGGGCAGGGCCCCTGCCTGGCGGCTCGCCAAGAGGGATCCTCGTAGGTGGAAGCGGAGGGTGGATGCGGCTATGCGCCCCTGCCGGCGTTAGCTCCATAATGATGATGATGATGAAGTTTTTCATCGACGAAGGCAAATATGTTTTCAATCATCTATTCTAATTAAATCCTTATCGATATAATGAGGACGAAAAATAAAGTTTTGTGTATGTACGCACGCATGTATATGTATATGTATGCGTACATGCATAAACGTATGTATGGGTGTGTATTTGTACACATGCATTCGTGAATGTAGGTATGAATAAATAAATGTATATAGGCCTTATATGTATGTTTGAATGTTCGCATGTATGCGTCTATGTTTGCATGTATTCGTATATGTATATACGTATGTTTGTATGTCCGTATTTCTCTATGCATTTGAGTGTGAATGCTTTAGCATATATATAGACTTTGCATTGCATATACAAACTGTACAAAGATATCCAAACGTACAGTTTTTTTTTTTTTTGCATATATAGACAGGGAAACCATTAGATCGTCATTATGTGCAAGATATTTGAAATTCAAATTATCCACAGTTTATGATAGGCCTTTCCTCCACCACTGAAGCAACGCTTATAAATCGAAACACAAAAACTTCTTCACTGATATATAGGGTAAGGGCAACAAAGGTGTCTCGTTACGTGTTTTTAGTTTTATTAGGTTGACGTGCTATCTTTTTCGTCTGTTACAGTTTGATATATATCTTTCCCCTTCATTGGCCATAGACGGTATGAGAACAACGTCTGTCTTTTTTTATAAAAGTGAAGATGGAAGTGTTGTGGAACCAGTTTTGCAGAAATTGAGAGAGAGAGAGAGAGAGAGAGAGAGAGAGAGAGAGAGAGAAGAGAGAGATAGATAGAGAGAGAGAGAGAGAGAGAGAGAGAGAGAGAGAGAGAGAGAGAGAGAGAGAGAGAGAGAGAGAGAGAGAGAGAGAGACAGAGAGAGAGACAGACAGAGAGAGAGAGAGAGAGAGAGAGAGACAGAGAGAGAGAGAGAGAGAGAGAGAGAGAGAGTATGATTGAGAGAAGAGGAGAGAGAGAGTGGAGAGAAGAGGAGAGAGAGAGAGAAGAGATGAGAGGAAAAGGAGAGAGAAGAGAGAGATGAGAGAGAGAGAGAGAGAGAGAGAGAGACAGACAGACAGAGAGAGAGATAGGGGAGAGAGAGAGAGGGTGAGAGAGAGGGGGGGGGGGGGGGCAGAGAGAGAGAGAAGAGTCAGACCCGAGAGAAATAGAGAGTGAGAGGAAGAGGGAGAGGGAGGGGGGGCGGGCAGGGCAGACGAGAGAGGAGAGGAGAGAGAGAGAGAGGGGAGAGAGCGAGAAAGAGAGAGAGGAGAGAGAGGAGAGAGAGGAAAGAGAAAGAGAAAGAGGAGAGGAGAGGGAGAAGAGGAGATGGAGATTGATGAAAAGATTGAGAGGGGAGAGAGGAGAGAGAGAGAGAGGAGAGGATGACGGAGAGGAGAGAGGAGAGGGTAAGAGTCAGAACGGAAGACGAAGAGAGAGGAGAGAGAGAGGATATATA